>NW_015505773.1:92783-99548 GCF_001515645.1 Sinocyclocheilus grahami | reverse complement strand
ATATATATAAAAAAAAACATTGAGTTGGAAAAAGGATCCCCCCCCCCCCCCCCCTCCTAAAAATTATTTCTAAACAATCAGTTGTAGCGTCTCAATGGCACACAAAGCCATTTGACTTTCAACTTTGATCAGCTGTGGTATTTTTTTTAACCTTTATTTATATAGTGCTTTTTACAATACAGATTGTGTCAAAGCAGCTTAACAGAGTTAAAGAGGAAACATGTGTGCTGATAATGCAAGAGCACAATAGAAAACAGTCAGTTTATCAGTTAAAGTCAGTTCAGTTCTCTTCCAGTAGTGTCTGTGCAGTCAAGTCAAAAATGTTGCCAGAAATTGTGTATCCAACTAAACAAGCCAAAGGTGACAGTAGGCGTGTTTCCATTACAGATTTGCGCAAAACTTTGGCGATATTTTATAAATGTCGATAAAAAAGAATTGCGAAATGACGGCGTTTCCATTAACCAATGTTATGAGACTTAAACGTAACCTTTTGGCTCTTGCGATAAGTTATGGCAATGGATTTTGGTGGGATTTTGGCTATATTTATTCAAAGGAGGCTTATGCGTGTATTTTTACAGAAGCAGCAAAGAGAGCCGCTTCAAAAACGTGTGTGGCGCGGCTGGAATAAACCATAGACTGTATAAAAACATAAACACAAGCATTGAGTGGCCGTAATCAGCTTCAGTGACCGTATCAGAGCCACACTGCACCGCAGACATGTGCAGTGTAAATTGTCTAAGCATTAATAGTAGGGAAAGCCCCTTATACTGGAGCGCGGCCACTTATGAAGTGTTTCTTGGAGGTTATAGTACATTAAAGAATGATCATATTACTTTTTACATACGCCATGTGACCTGTAAATGCGAAAAAGCCGTTTCCATTGCAGTTTTGCAAATTATTCCTTTTTCGCATTGCCTGAAAAACCACCTCATGTGAGCGTAAAAACTTTTTTGCGATATATGGCCATTTTTGCGAAATTGACGCGTTTCCATTAGGCATATTTTCAATTCGCAATTTCAGTTTGCGCAATTTTAAGGGTAATGGAAACGCGCCTAGTGGCAGGAACCAAAACTCCATCGGTGAAAGAAATGGAGAAAAAAACCTTGGGAGAAACCAGGCTCAGTCTAGATGACATGTTCTCCACTGACATTCAGGGCTGCAGAGGTCGTCTCTAGGTGCAGATCCACCTTCTGGTCTGGATACGGACTGGATCTGGGTGGCTACGGTGACCTCGGAATAAGAATAAAACAGACTAATATTAGCGTAGATGCCATCACATAGGAAAGAAAAATCAAAAGTAAGATCTCTTTAACATCTCAAATATTTCTCCTAGACAGAAATGAGGTTACTTTAAGATCGAATTGAGATTTTTGCTTGAGTCTCCTGCTTTTCAAACTTGTCTCCTGAGACAAAAACTCTAACAATCTCACAATGGTCTCCTTTAAAGCTTTAAAATAGATCTCAACAACATCACACACTGTGCTCAGATATTTCTCATAGTCTAAAGACTCTGGTGGTCTCACATTTGTCTCCTCCAAAGTTTCAAATAAGATCTCAACAGCAACGCACACTGTGCTCAGATTTGTCTCCTTTGCTAGAGACTCTGGGTCTCTCACATTTGTCTCCTTTAAAGCTTCAGAAGAGATCACAACAACTTTACAAAGTGTGCATCAAGTCAAGTACTTGAAAGGCACTAAATAAAGGGGGTGGAATCATAAATTCAGAGTTAAAGGCTATATTGAGAGAGAAAGTATGCAGAAATAAGGATAATGTTACTTTTTATAGGACAATGTTTATGTACTTAGGCAGATAATTTGTTGTTGGAAATAGTAATGTAGCGGATGCCTTAATCAAAACTGATCTACAGAAAATGTAACCCTGGAGCTTTCTTTGCTGAAAGGCACATAAATGGCTTATGACTCAGTCTTGATTATTAATTGACTAATTTGATTATTAATACATATTATATGGAAGAAATGTTTGAGCTCATATTGAGGCATTTGACTTGGTGCACACTTTGTAGAGTTATTGAGATCACTTCTGAAATTTAGAGGAGACAAATGTGAGAGCTCTCGAGTCTTTAGTGTAGGAGAAAAATCTGAGCACACTGTGTAATGTTGTTGAGACCTCTTCTAAACTTTTGAGGAGACACATGTGAGAGATCCAGAGTCTCTAGCTAAGGAGAAATATCTGAGCACAGTGTGTGATGTTGTTAAGATTGCTACTAAAGCTTTAAAAGAGACAAATGTGAGAGATCCAGTGTCTCTAAGGAGAAATATCAGAGCACAGTCTGTAAAGTTGTTGATATCTCTTCTAAAGCTTTAAAGAAGACCATTGTGAGAGTGTTAGAGTTTTTGTCTCAGGAGACAAGTTTGAGATGCAGGAGACTCAAGCAAAAGTTTTCATTCAATCTTAAGGTAACCTAATTTCGGTTGGAGAAATATTTGAAATGGTAAAGAGATATATTTTTTATTTTATTTTTCTTCCCTCTGGTTAGCTTCAATGTCATATATCTACACCATTTCAATCAAAGACAATACACGCATTGTCATATTTGAAGTTATTTTATGGAGACAGTGTTTTATTGCACAGTGATTAAACAGAGGAAACCATAACCTATATTTACATACATGCAAAATGGGCTGTACAAGACAAAATTTTAATACTAAACAAAGCAAAAAAAATAAAAAAAATAAAAAAATGGTACACTAGTGTTACATTTGTTTAAAAAAAGGTATTGCTCTTATACTAAACATCTTGCACTTGTAAGTCCTTTCTAGCGTGTTTGGAAAATGTGGTGTATACAATGCTGGACATTGAAGATAAATTTAAACATTTAAACTAGTAGTATATGGGGCACTTTAGATTAATTGAAATCTTGAAAAATGACACTTTATCATATGTTAAGAGATGGAGTTGACATTTCTGAATTTTTGGAGAAAAGTTGAAAAAGGCTACGACACAAAAACATCAAAATAGATTGGCCTGAGAAGTTTGGCACTAGTTTGACTACTAATAAAGTCACTCAGACCATATTTTATAATTTATCATATAAGGAAAGGCCAATATAGAAATTCTGGTAAATTTGAACACCCTAAAGTGAGGATTAAGAGTGTGATGAGATACAAAGTTTAAAGCTATTATGATGCTCCATTTCAAACTATAATCATTTTAAAGCCTTTTTTCTTTTTCTTCAAAATCATACTAGAGGACATAGAAGTTCCCCTAATTGAACAAACACCCACATCGTAGCATTGTCTGACAGCCAGAGGATAAGGTCAGTACTGAAGCATCTGACACTGAACCCAAAGGGGCTCATTAACACGGCATCAGGGTGACCAACAAACACAACACAACAACAGAGGGGAGGGGGGACACAAGGCATGACATTCTTTCCCAGCCTGCAGCTGGAGCTTCAAAAATACCTCATTGCCAAAACTAGGTCCATTGGCATGCTGCAGATGATGCTATTTTTGCTTAGTGATTGCAAAGACATGACGTGTTTGGCATGCAGTGTACTGACCAGTATACACAGTGCACATTATGCAATGCTTAACATTCAACAGTAATACATTTAACATGCTTCAGAACACAAAGAGACTCTGTCCAATAAAACACAAATAATCAATTAATTTAGCACATTAGAATTTACTATACTATATACTATATAATATACTATACTATATTTACATATAGTATTATACTAACAGCATAATAATATATACTGTATACTGTTCTTACATATTCTATATATTAAATACATTAAATAGAAATGCTTCAGTTACTGCTGAATTTCATATTATATGCATTGAGAATGGAGAATGCAGGAGATACATGGTGAACTGTAAGTAAAGCAGAAATAATATTTAAAACTAAAATTAATTCGTATCTCTAATGTGTTTCAAACACTTCTATGAGATGCATGTATAATCTCACTTCAAATGTGTTGATTAAAACCACTGCTCAATTGCATGTGACAGTTGGCATGTTCAAATACTTTAAAACATTGTTTTCCAACCCTGTTCCTGATGGCACACCAGCGCTACACATTTTCAAACTCTTCCTAATCAAACACACACGATTCAACCCATCAGATTTTTAGCAGAGACTCTAATATATAATTTTTTATTTTTTATCCAATTTTGATTGGAAAAATTATCGACCGACAACAAATGACAAACTAGATAAGTCTATTCACCTCAATCCATGGAGGGCCAGTGTCTTTATGAGTTTAGTTCTAACCCTAACCAAGCACACCCAAACAAGCTAATCAAGGAGTTCAGAATGACTTTCAAATTACAGGCAGGTGGGTTAAATTGAGATTGATGCTAAAGTCCTGGGGTTCGTTCTTCGTACCTCGCTTAATACATCTGAGCTAATTAGATGGAGACCAAATCCTGATAACTGATCTCTGGCTAATTTGGTTCTTCAAACATGTTAGTTGATTAGATTAAAACATCTGGATTAAGTTTTCTGAGATTACTTTGGCTGCTTCCGAAAACTTAGGCAGCTGACTTGTTGCCTCGCTGCCCTATCAGGCAATGACTTGCAGGTAGCGTTTGCGCACGAAGGCACCTCACGAAACTGATTTCGGACAGACTTCTGAGGCAGAGTAACAGTTTAATGATCTACAGCAAAATATAGAGAGCTTTGGTGTTAACCATGTGAATTTTTAATTACTACAATATTAATTTCTCGCTAGAAATGACATCAAAAGCGGAAAACGTTGATCAAAAACATCTCAGGTTACGTATGTAACCCTGGTTACTCGAGGGAACGAGACGCTGCGTCGAGAACGCTAGGGGAACGCCTTCAGTGACCCACGCTCTGAATCACATGTGAAATCAGTCCAATAGCTGAGCGGGACGTCATGGCGGATGACGTCATGACCGGGAAGCTATAAAAGCACGTGTGGCGGAGCCAGCGTCAGCTTCTAGGAATGAAGCAAGCGCCGGCAGGGACGCCGGAAGTATGGCACCGAGACGCAGCATCTCGTTCCCTCGAGGAAACAGGGTTACATACGTAACCTGAGACGTTCCTCTTCAGGAACTCAGGAAGAATGCCCACGTCGCCAGACTTCCAAATCTCTGCCTAGTGTGGAAGACTGCACAGCTAGGGCGAGAGAACAAAAGAGCCCGGAGTGGCTAAAGTAGGCGGGGCTCGCCATCCCGAAGGCCAACTTCTGGAGGAGTGAATCTTGACCCCCAAAGGAGAGGGGAGATCAGAGGACTCGAGGCTATGGAATAGCATCCTGATCCACCACTTAGCCTAAGCTTCTCTGGCCAGAGGCCTCGGCCTCAGCACACTGCAGAGGAAATGTGTAAGAAGAGGGTGTCTTCCCACTGAATGGCCACCGAGAGGGGCGTGGTAGGCCGCAATGGCCGCCACGAAGCCCCCTAGTGTGGAGTGGGTCAACCCTGCGGATAAACAGGCCTGCAGGAACTCCAGAACTGTACCAAACTGGCAGTTAGCTGGGTCGGGCTGGCGGTCTCCGCAGAAATACAGTTTCCTCATAGAGGGAGCTCTGGATGGAGGATGGTCTCAACAACCTCAGTTGAGAGATTGAGATGCCCAGGAATGTGAACTGCTTTCAGCGAGAGGAGTTTGCCCTGGGACCACACAAGTATCTGGTGCGCCAGCTTGTACAAGGGGCGCGAACGCAGAACTCCCTGGTGGTTGATGTAAGAGACCTCCGTTGCGTTGTTACCAACATATGGTGACCTCTTAGGTCTGGGAGAACTCGAAACAGGGCCAGCATCTCCCGACAATTGAATGCCATGTCAGATGGCGACCACTCCACAGACCGCGGGCAGGGTGGCCACTCATGACCGCACCTCCATCGGTGAGGGATGCATCCGTCGCTAGCATACGCGGCGACAAGGAGCTCCCAGCACCGGGCCCTGAGACAAGAACCAAGGTTTCCTCCACATGTCTAAGGCACGTAGGCACCTCCGCGTGACCTTAAGCATGCGAAGCGGGTTTCCCCTCGGGGAGAACCCCTTGTTCTTGTGCCACCACTGTAGGGGTCTCATGTACAGCCGGCCAAGAGTTATCACGTTGGACGCAGCTGTCATCAGCCCAAGCAGTCTGGAACTGCTTGACAGTGAGTGACCGGCCTTCTCTTACTCTCGCGACTGAGGTGAGGATCAGTTCGATCCGAGCAGGAGACATACATGCCTGCATCGTGGTCAAATCACAAACCACGCCCAGATAAGTAGTTCTCTGTACTGGAGAAAGCACACTTTTCTTGGCGTTAAGTCGTAACCCCAGCTCTTTCGTGTGAGCGAGAACGACATCTCGATGTCGAACGCCCTCCGCTCTGACTGAGCTAATATCAACCAATCGACGATGTGGTTGAGTCGTGAAAGTGTGGGGTGAGAGTGCAAGGCCTAAGGAAGAACCAGTATTGGTAGGCTTTTGCCCCCAAAAACGAACCTCAGGAACTTCCTGTGATGAGGAAGGATGGAGATATGGAAATATGCGTCCTTCAGATCGATCGTGACAAACCAGTCCTCGGACCTGATCTGAGACACGACTCGTTTGAGTGTGAGCATTCTGAACTTCAGTCGTATGACTGAGCGGTTCAATAGGTGCAGATCTAAAATGGGACGCAACCCCCCATCCTTCTTCGGAACAATGAAGTACCGGCTGTAGAACCCAGAGTCTGCCTCGTGCGGAGGGACCACCTCGATGGCCTCCTTCCTCAAGAGGAGTAACTACTTCTTGTTCTAATACCCGAGCAGAGCATGTGAGCGGAGCGGAGCG
>NW_015505773.1:66839-92250 GCF_001515645.1 Sinocyclocheilus grahami | reverse complement strand
ATAGCTTCCCGGTCATGACGTCATCCGCCGTGATGTCCCGCTCAGCTATTGGACTGATTTCACATGTGATTCAGAGCGTGGGTCACTGAAGGTGTTCCCCTAGCGTTCTCGACGCAGCTCGAGTTCCTGAAGAGGAACTTACATTTATACACAAACTGGCCACCGACTGCAACTTTTAGATGCCATCTTTATTTTTTAGCGTAACTGTCACAGAATCGAACGCACAGGATTGTAAGATATAAAAGGCAGTCAAGGATACATCTATGCTGCTTTCAAAAATCGGCCAGATGAAGGCATCTCAGGAGACAGGAACTGAAGCTAACATTGAATTCGGATGTGCCTTGATGCCTTCCTACCTTGGAATGCGTCCTCCGAATGCAGCATTTTTCAGTTTTCGGATGCAGCCTTTGTGTTGGCATGTTCATTGGGAAGGGCATAAATCATCGATACTCGAAATCATGATCAGCAATGCAGTGATTGGTTGGTGTCAAGACAGCAACATAATGACATCATATAATTAAGAACAAGGAAACAGCCTAGTGAGTAAATGTTGTAATACATAAATGCGTAACTGTTTTTTTAAATGGTTCCCAATTATTTATAATTTTTCTAGAATTTGTACAGACTTTGTATTTTTCAATGTCAAGAGTATTGTAATTAGCCATTTGTTTAATTTTAAAGCAGATTTATTATACGTGACAGCATTAATTAAAGTGTCTAATCCATAAGATCCATCTTAAGACATAAGTGACAGATTTATGTTATTTGGCCATTCATTTACACAACAACTGCGTTTTGGAGGCCCTTTGAAAATGGGTTTCAAAGCGCAGGTTTTTGAAAATGACATCGTTATTGTCTCTGTATAAACTACAAAAATGAGAATTTGTGACAAAAGTTATGTCATGCGCATGCATATTACAATACATATTCAATCTATAGACATGTGCAAGTTTTTTTTTACAAAGTGACATCGCCAACTACTGGCCTGGCATGCATAATACAGCGTTTTGAGTAGTTTTCAGTGACCCATGTGAATGGCGAAGGTTTTCACAACATTGTGATCTGTATATGCAAAACTTTTCAAAAACACAAAGGACATTTTTTCCCTTCTGTTTTTAAGTAGATAGTTGTCATGTACAATTGCGTACAGTGTACAATTGTACACTGTGTTAGTTCGGACACCCAGGAATCAGTTAACCTGATAATCATGTCAAACCAGTCAGTACATGATACAACTATAACACATGGTGAGGCGACAGCAATTGCATGAGCTTTGGTGCTAAACATGAGCATTAGGCATTTTCAATGTTGCTGCTATTGCTTTGGATAGAAAAAGAAAGGAAATAAAAGGACAGCTGTGCGGCTGTGATTTTGTGAATAGCAGAAAACAGCATGGTCAATCCATTTAAAAAAAACTACTTGAGAACACGAGTGTGTGTCAGTGAATGTCATAAGGGTTGCTATAGCCTATGTGATAGAAACGGGAGAGCCTATACACTGGTCAAATTCAGGTCAAATCCCCAAATAGTAAGTTGAATCCCCAAGTAGTGTTTCAACAGAGATGATATTTCTTACAACAGCACTGGAATGCTTCATTGTTTGTATCAATTTACTTGTCTCTGGCATTCCCAGCACACTTTCTTCTGTGTGGTCCTGCTTTGGCTTCTTTTGGAAGAGAAAATTTACATACTGTGCACAGTGTACATGCTGTTCCAAACATAGACCAAACTAGTTCGTGTGCTGATGTGTTCCAGTGCTGGTATTATGATAAAAATAAATGTCAAAACAGGTTTGGCATTATATACTGAAAGCCAGCCAAATTCTACGTCCATTGTATTTCTTTGATATTCAACCGTCATAACCCATACGTGTCTTAACTGATTAACACATGAATTATAAGGGTTCACACCTCTTTCTCTCTTTATATATTAAGAAACTCTGCCAGTTTATTTTATCCTGCAGGGTTGTCCCCTGTGGTGCATGCAAGTGTTAAATTGAGTTGAGAAATGAGTTCGCAGCACTTCTGTGCTTGTGATCGAAAATTAGGTCATGATTGTGACTAATTGAGGGGAAGAAATTATCTCACAGACCCTTCATTATCGCACGTCCTATTTGTTGTTTTTGCTGTCAAGCCTCATTTAATATTGTGTTAATTGGCTTAACATATGGCCTTATCCTTAACAACTTTGAAGTGTTAAGAGAAATGCATTCAGCCTGATATCAGTTGAGCTTTTACCCGACATTTAGCTAGAAATTGCTATGCTAATGTTTGATATATTGAGAAAATCCAGAATATGACATTAAAAAAGTCATGTTTAATTGGGACCACTGAATTTTATAAATGACATCATTAGGGTTAAGTGGTTCTCAGTTTGTGAGTCATGAGTCTATAATGCATGCCAGTTTTAACAAGCAGGAAAACAATGCTTCAGGTCTATTTTTCCTCCTGTCTTTTGGTGCTCGCAAATTTACATTCCAGAGCCTTAACTTTCTCTGTTCCTTTGTGGTGGGAAAAGCTTACAACCTCCAGCTGATCTGCTCTGACTAGCTCATGATATGCTGCTCCCATAATCATAACAATATACAACTCCTTTTGTAACTATTTAGCTTGCAGTTGAAATTTGGCATAGGATAAATGTGAGTATTGTTAGTGCTTGTACTGATTATTTGTAAGATCTGCTAATGGGTAAATATGCATTTATAAATATTTTGTTGTTGACATGAAAGGGTGTCCAAGCAAGCTCTACTTTACAGTATTTTTGTGTAAAATCAAAAATGCTCAATACAGTATTTTACTATAAGAAACAACTGTTAAATATTGTAAAATGCCTGACCACAATTCATTTTGTCACACAAATTATCACATCCTAAGAGTCTGAAAGATTCAAAAGATTTATTTAGTAACATATTTTATTTTATTTACTGTTGAAACTATAGATTCAATTGAAATAAAAAAAAAAATTCTTTAAAACCTACTGAAATTTGATTTCAAACAATATATCAAACAACAATTTGTGAAATGAGAGTAGTGCTTGTCCATGCAAACCTCGCACTTACAATGCTTTAAGGTATTTGGCAGAGCTTAATGGTAAAATTTGGTATAGAAAAAAACTATTTAGAATGATTATTTTCTGAATTGGACCACATTGTCATATTATGTTTGTTGTTTTGTGCAATCAGTGAGGACGTTGTATTATAATATAAATGTGTTGTCTGTTTATTGTTTTATAAGTGTCAAATCACTTTCTATTCAGCCACAAGTTGCATTGACCAATTTTATGGTACTTCGTTGGAAGTGAATTTATACATGGGTTTGGACAGACTAGAGGGTGTCTAAAAGAGGACAGATTTTTCATTTAAATTGTCAGAGTCATTTTCAAAGGTAGCCGTCTACTTGCGAGTGTAAATGAGGACATGGGCACAGCCTGAGGATTCGGTCCCCTGGTGAGACTCACAGTAAACAGCAGCGATACGTCTCATCAGTAAGTCCCAACAGACAGAGGTATGCTGGGACACATCACCTTCATGCCACTTTCAACATCTCTCAGCCTAAATATCAATCATCCTTCCTCTTTCTCTTTTAGCTGTTTACAGCAGGTCATGTTTACCTGAGCATTAGAGCCATCTCCAGCTTTTGTGAATGACTTTTAAGAGTCCTGCGTGAGCTGCCCTCACTGTGCTATTGAATGTCGAAGACTGTTTCCATTATTCATGGATCCAATCTGTGCTCTCAACACCAGGACTGCCAGTATATCTGTGCTCATGTTTTGTATTTTTCACATCCTGTAGATGTGACCGCTGATGTCAACACCTTGAGTCTGTCTACCCTAGCAGTTCCAATGCTGCACTTCAGCTGTGAGGCTACATTTCAGTAGCAGAAAATTAATAACTCACAGTAAACAGCAGCGATACGTCTCATCAGTAAGTCCCAACAGACAGAGGTATGCTGGGACACATCACCTTCATGCCACTTTCAACATCTCTCAGCCTAAATATCAATCATCCTTCCTCTTTCTCTTTTAGCTGTTTACAGCAGGTCATGTTTACCTGAGCATTAGAGCCATCTCCAGCTTTTGTGAATGACTTTTAAGAGTCCTGCGTGAGCTGCCCTCACTGTGCTATTGAATGTCGAAGACTGTTTCCATTATTCATGGATCCAATCTGTGCTCTCAACACCAGGACTGCCAGTATATCTGTGCTCATGTTTTGTATTTTTCACATCCTGTAGATGTGACCGCTGATGTCAACACCTTGAGTCTGTCTACCCTAGCAGTGCCAATGCTGCACTTCAGCTGTGAGGCTACATTTCAGTAGCAGAAAATTAATTAAAAAAATCTTAATCTGTGTAACACTTTTCATTAATGATATAGTGCATCAACAAGAATACATTTCACCAGGAAAAAAACCCCTCTCTTTTGTGTGTGCATTAATAATTAATAAATAAATGATTAGTGTATACACTTTACTTTAAGGTTCACTTTCACAGGTTATTGATGTTTATAAATTAATAATAAATGGTTCACAGCTGTTGACACGTTACTAACGCTTATAGCTCATTAATAAATAGTTCACAGTTGTTCAATTTACAAAAAGGTTCATTTTTAGATATCATTAACATTTATAACAAATCAATAAATGGTTCACAGGTGTTCACTTTACATTAAGGTTCACTTTTAGATGTTATTAAAATGTATAAATCATTATTAAATGGTTCTTTACATTAAGGTTAATAGGTAACTATTGGAATTGAAGTTTTCATTATTGATTGAGAAAACCATTAATACAACACCCTTCAGTCTCACTATAAAAGTCCAGTTTTGCTGCATCATGAAATAAATCAGGAATCTGGTTTTGAGTGAAATAAGTATGAATAAATATATTTATTAAGCATTTATAACATGTGAGTTAAAAATGGCTCACGATTTGGCAGGTATTGCATTAAAATCACCCTTTTTAGTCATGCATTTATAACTGCTTATCAATTATTTATAATGCATTTGTAAATGAGTTAATAGTCATTTATGAACACCTTTATAAAACCTTTATAAAGGGAACCTTAATGTAAAGTGTTATCAAACCCTTTTCAAGGTCAGAGAGTGACATTTGTAACAGCTTTGTAATCAGTTCAAAGTCTTTTGCCAATGTAAAACACACAGAAGAGCAAAACTAGGGATATGTCCACATTAATCCATACATATTTGAAAACAGCCTTTTCATTTCAAAATGCTTTCCTTCCAAGTGTTTTACAAAAGTTGTCTACACTTAAAAAGGCTTAAAGGAATAGTTCACCCAAAAATGAAAAAAATTCTGCAAATGTATTCAGCCTCAGACCATCCACGATGTAGATGAGTTTGTTCCTTAATCAGAAATTTAGCATCACATCACTTGCTCACAAATAGATCCTCTGCAGTGAATGGGTGCTTTCATAATGAGAGTCCAAACAGCTGATAAAAACATCACAATAATCCACAAGTAAGCTACATGTATCAGTAGGTCAATTAACGTCTTATGAAAGCTGTGTTTGTAAGAAACAAATCCATCTAGATGTTTTAAATTTAAACTGGCCAAAACACTGCTCTGGCCCCAAAAAATAAAAAACACTTCATAATCAATAATAACGGCCCCTCCAGTGAGAAATCCTCTGTTGTCCTCTCACATCAAAATCCACAGACATATTTAAAAACTGTTTTGTACTGTTTTCCATGGTAAATTGTGCTTAATCTGCATATTTCTCTCTTAATTCAGACAGGAAGGCTTGCAATATTATGGATAGAGGACTCATGGTTTGAAGTCAAAAAGGTCTTACTGTGATGTTTTCATAAGCTGTTTGAACTCTCATTCTGATGCCACCCATTCACTGTAGAGCAGTGGTTCCCAAACTTTTTGCAGCGTGCACCCATAACCTTATTAAATGCATGTCATCTTTCATATCAAATTCTTACATTTTATTAATAATTTCACTACTGTGCACAGTGTACATGCTGTTCCAAACATAGACCAAACTAGTTCGTGTGCTGATGTGTTCCAGTGCTGGTATTATGATAAAAATAAATGTCAAAACAGGTTTGGCATTATATACTGAAAGCCAGCCAAATTCTACGTCCATTGTATTTCTTTGATATTCAACCGTCATAACCCATACGTGTCTTAACTGATTAACACATGAATTATAAGGGTTCACACCTCTTTCTCTCTTTATATATTAAGAAACTCTGCCAGTTTATTTTATCCTGCAGGGTTGTCCCCTGTGGTGCATGCAAGTGTTAAATTGAGTTGAGAAATGAGTTCGCAGCACTTCTGTGCTTGTGATCGAAAATTAGGTCATGATTGTGACTAATTGAGGGGAAGAAATTATCTCACAGACCCTTCATTATCGCACGTCCTATTTGTTGTTTTTGCTGTCAAGCCTCATTTAATATTGTGTTAATTGGCTTAACATATGGCCTTATCCTTAACAACTTTGAAGTGTTAAGAGAAATGCATTCAGCCTGATATCAGTTGAGCTTTTACCCGACATTTAGCTAGAAATTGCTATGCTAATGTTTGATATATTGAGAAAATCCAGAATATGACATTAAAAAAGTCATGTTTAATTGGGACCACTGAATTTTATAAATGACATCATTAGGGTTAAGTGGTTCTCAGTTTGTGAGTCATGAGTCTATAATGCATGCCAGTTTTAACAAGCAGGAAAACAATGCTTCAGGTCTATTTTTCCTCCTGTCTTTTGGTGCTCGCAAATTTACATTCCAGAGCCTTAACTTTCTCTGTTCCTTTGTGGTGGGAAAAGCTTACAACCTCCAGCTGATCTGCTCTGACTAGCTCATGATATGCTGCTCCCATAATCATAACAATATACAACTCCTTTTGTAACTATTTAGCTTGCAGTTGAAATTTGGCATAGGATAAATGTGAGTATTGTTAGTGCTTGTACTGATTATTTGTAAGATCTGCTAATGGGTAAATATGCATTTATAAATATTTTGTTGTTGACATGAAAGGGTGTCCAAGCAAGCTCTACTTTACAGTATTTTTGTGTAAAATCAAAAATGCTCAATACAGTATTTTACTATAAGAAACAACTGTTAAATATTGTAAAATGCCTGACCACAATTCATTTTGTCACACAAATTATCACATCCTAAGAGTCTGAAAGATTCAAAAGATTTATTTAGTAACATATTTTATTTTATTTACTGTTGAAACTATAGATTCAATTGAAATAAAATAAAAAATTATTTAAAACCTACTGAAATTTGATTTCAAACAATATATCAAACAACAATTTGTGAAATGAGAGTAGTGCTTGTCCATGCAAACCTCGCACTTACAATGCTTTAAGGTATTTGGCAGAGCTTAATGGTAAAATTTGGTATAGAAAAAAACTATTTAGAATGATTATTTTCTGAATTGGACCACATTGTCATATTATGTTTGTTGTTTTGTGCAATCAGTGAGGACGTTGTATTATAATATAAATGTGTTGTCTGTTTATTGTTTTATAAGTGTCAAATCACTTTCTATTCAGCCACAAGTTGCATTGACCAATTTTATGGTACTTCGTTGGAAGTGAATTTATACATGGGTTTGGACAGACTAGAGGGTGTCTAAAAGAGGACAGATTTTTCATTTAAATTGTCAGAGTCATTTTCAAAGGTAGCCGTCTACTTGCGAGTGTAAATGAGGACATGGGCACAGCCTGAGGATTCGGTCCCCTGGTGAGACTCACAGTAAACAGCAGCGATACGTCTCATCAGTAAGTCCCAACAGACAGAGGTATGCTGGGACACATCACCTTCATGCCACTTTCAACATCTCTCAGCCTAAATATCAATCATCCTTCCTCTTTCTCTTTTAGCTGTTTACAGCAGGTCATGTTTACCTGAGCATTAGAGCCATCTCCAGCTTTTGTGAATGACTTTTAAGAGTCCTGCGTGAGCTGCCCTCACTGTGCTATTGAATGTCGAAGACTGTTTCCATTATTCATGGATCCAATCTGTGCTCTCAACACCAGGACTGCCAGTATATCTGTGCTCATGTTTTGTATTTTTCACATCCTGTAGATGTGACCGCTGATGTCAACACCTTGAGTCTGTCTACCCTAGCAGTGCCAATGCTGCACTTCAGCTGTGAGGCTACATTTCAGTAGCAGAAAATTAATTAAAAAAATCTTAATCTGTGTAACACTTTTCATTAATGATATAGTGCATCAACAAGAATACATTTCACCAGGAAAAAAACCCCTCTCTTTTGTGTGTGCATTAATAATTAATAAATAAATGATTAGTGTATACACTTTACTTTAAGGTTCACTTTCACAGGTTATTGATGTTTATAAATTAATAATAAATGGTTCACAGCTGTTGACACGTTACTAACGCTTATAGCTCATTAATAAATAGTTCACAGTTGTTCAATTTACAAAAAGGTTCATTTTTAGATATCATTAACATTTATAACAAATCAATAAATGGTTCACAGGTGTTCACTTTACATTAAGGTTCACTTTTAGATGTTATTAAAATGTATAAATCATTATTAAATGGTTCTTTACATTAAGGTTAATAGGTAACTATTGGAATTGAAGTTTTCATTATTGATTGAGAAAACCATTAATACAACACCCTTCAGTCTCACTATAAAAGTCCAGTTTTGCTGCATCATGAAATAAATCAGGAATCTGGTTTTGAGTGAAATAAGTATGAATAAATATATTTATTAAGCATTTATAACATGTGAGTTAAAAATGGCTCACGATTTGGCAGGTATTGCATTAAAATCACCCTTTTTAGTCATGCATTTATAACTGCTTATCAATTATTTATAATGCATTTGTAAATGAGTTAATAGTCATTTATGAACACCTTTATAAAACCTTTATAAAGGGAACCTTAATGTAAAGTGTTATCAAACCCTTTTCAAGGTCAGAGAGTGACATTTGTAACAGCTTTGTAATCAGTTCAAAGTCTTTTGCCAATGTAAAACACACAGAAGAGCAAAACTAGGGATATGTCCACATTAATCCATACATATTTGAAAACAGCCTTTTCATTTCAAAATGCTTTCCTTCCAAGTGTTTTACAAAAGTTGTCTACACTTAAAAAGGCTTAAAGGAATAGTTCACCCAAAAATGAAAAAAATTCTGCAAATGTATTCAGCCTCAGACCATCCACGATGTAGATGAGTTTGTTCCTTAATCAGAAATTTAGCATCACATCACTTGCTCACAAATAGATCCTCTGCAGTGAATGGGTGCTTTCATAATGAGAGTCCAAACAGCTGATAAAAACATCACAATAATCCACAAGTAAGCTACATGTATCAGTAGGTCAATTAACGTCTTATGAAAGCTGTGTTTGTAAGAAACAAATCCATCTAGATGTTTTAAATTTAAACTGGCCAAAACACTGCTCTGGCCCCAAAAAATAAAAAACACTTCATAATCAATAATAACGGCCCCTCCAGTGAGAAATCCTCTGTTGTCCTCTCACATCAAAATCCACAGACATATTTAAAAACTGTTTTGTACTGTTTTCCATGGTAAATTGTGCTTAATCTGCATATTTCTCTCTTAATTCAGACAGGAAGGCTTGCAATATTATGGATAGAGGACTCATGGTTTGAAGTCAAAAAGGTCTTACCGTGATGCTTTCATAAGCTGTTTGATCTCTCATTCTCATTTTCACACATGATTGCTGACCTGAACATCTAAGGCAGTGGTTCCCAAACGTTTTGCAGCGTGCACCCCTTTCTAGTGTTTGACACGTCAAGCACCCCCACCACCGTACTCCAGTTAAACACCAAATTTTTTACTGCAATACAAGTATAAATACAAGTATTCACTGTATACAGGGCTTGACATTAACTATTTTTCTCACCAGCCACTGTGGCTAGTGGTTTTCCAAAATTACTAGCCACTCAGAATTTTCACTGGCCACAATTTTGTTGCTGGAAAATAAAAAGGGCATTTCTTTATTAAATAATAAGGCATAACCTTATTAAATGCATGTCATCTTTCATATCAAATTCTTACATTTTATTAATAATTTCACTTAATATAATAAGACTGTATAGGGCTGTTACCAATCAAATGAAATCAGTATTAACAAAACCAAATTTTCCACTGCTGGAGAAACAGAAGCAGCTGAAGTGGCATTTAGATGCATTTACAATGACAATTTAATGAAGTTGAAATGTAGCATGAATGCATTAACACTGCGGCTGATGATGATTTCTCCATGAGATTGTCTGACGTGAGTCTCAACTGCAGCGACCTTGTTATTATTGATTATCCATTATGAATTGCCGTTTACACCAAGTGTAATAAAATCAGAATCATTCTCGCCGAAATTTTGGTGCTTCCCTAATTCAGTGTTTTAATTAGATTAGATTAGTTGTCTTTCACAAATTACCTTTCACTTGCCCCTTCAAAAAGTGCACATTGTGTGCAGGTGTGTGGAGTGCAGGTGATGGAGTCCCGGATGGGCGACAGCTGTGTGTGTGTGTGAGTGGGTGCCCAGGTGTGTGGTGTCAAGGTGACGGAGAAAGAGTCCGGGCGGAATGGGAGATGGCGACCTCTGGTGGTGAGAGGGAGAACACCAGACGCCAGCCCCTGACAGAGATTGTCTGACGTGAGTCTCAACTGCAGCGACCTTGTTATTATTGATTATCCATTATGAATTGCCGTTTACACCAAGTGTAATAAAATCAGAATCATTCTCGCCGAAATTTTGGTGCTTCCCTAATTCAATGTTTTAATTAGATTAGATTAGTTGTCTTTCACAAATTATCTTTCACTTGCCCCTTCAAAAAGTGCACACAGATCATCAAAAGCATTCTCTCGCGCACCCCAGTTTGGGAACCGCTGCTGTAGAGGATACGTTGGTGAGCAAATTTGTTCTGATGAAGAAGCAAACTCATCCCCATCTTGGATGGCATGAGGGTGAGTATATTTTCTGCTCATTTTCAAATAAAACAACAGCATGTCTCTGCACTTTATGATGCTTTTTTGTTCTGTTCAAGTTTGACAGACATGGTTCACACTATGAATTGCAAAAAAAAAATAAAAAATCTAGACAAAGCGTTTGAAACCACATGTGTCAGGAAATCATCACAATCACTCACGTCAGCAAAGTCACCTCCTCCGACACACACCAGATCCCAATCACCCGAATTCTGATCACCCGCACCTGCATCACCAATCAAGCCCGCTATATCTCACTCCACTTAGTGTTCCAGTGTCCGGTCTACCGTTCACTACCTGAACATTGCCAGACTCCTTACCTGAATAACTACCTGTTGTTTCCTTACCTCCAGAAGTCTATTACGTCTCCTTGATCCAGATTATCCTCAGCCCCGGTTCGTCTCCAGGATTCCTGCAACTATTCAGAACCCAGATTACCAAGAAGCTAAGAAACCCAGAACTGTCACATACCTCTCATACTCACCTGCCTTCGATCCTGACCATCATAACATTGTCAATAAACCCCTCTGTTTACCTGAACTCCTCTTGTCTCTTGCCTGTTTGTGACAGAAGACCGGAACAAGAACCAACACCTCCATGGATCCCCGTCTTCCATTCACCGCAGAGGTCTTAGAGGAACTGGTCAGCGCCCTCAGGGCCTCCCTCACGCCAGTCACCACCCCATTATCTGCCTCTGTAAGTCCCATGGCCCTGCCTGCTTCATATGCTGGTGACGCAGCTGTGTGTGGCGGCTTTCTTCTACAAGTGGATCTGTTTATAGAGATGCAGCCGCAGACGTTCACAATGGAACGTTCAAAGGCAGCCCTCTTAATTTCCCTCCTAAACGGCAAAGCGCTGGAATGGGCCCGAGCGATATGGAACGCTAACAGTGCCATAATTAATTCATATGATGCTTTCAAAAATCATTTCAAGGAATTGTTTGGCTCCACGACGGGAGAGCTTTCCATGTCCGACCAACTTCTACGCCTGCGTCAAGGCTCCTCCACCACTAGTGAGTACACACTTCAATTTCATACACTAGCGGCGACTAGTGGCTGGAATGAGGTGGCCCTCCTCAGTGCCTACGGTCAAGGTCTGGACCCTCCCCTTCGTGCTCAAATGGCCATCTACGATGACAACATCGGACTAGAAGGCTTCCTACAATGAGCCACTCGCATCTCTCAACGGTTGTCAGCCTGCCAGCCCCAAGAAGCCACCCATCAGCCCTTCGCGTCCACCAGCGGTCCCTCTGTACCAGAGCCCATGCAAATGGATTCTACCCGACTCACTCGCGCCGAGCGCGCTTGCCGCTTGAGCGGCCGGACTCTGCCTTTACTGTGGTGCTCCAGGACATTTCATCAGCTGCTGCCCAGTCAAACCCCCACGCCCGGCGGTGAGTACCCGCCAAATAGAACCAGAAATATCGACATTATCCCTGCTGCCAGTGCAACTGCTAACCGAAAATCTCTCGGTTTCAGTTTCAGCCCTCGTCCACTCGGGCTCTTTGGGCAATTTCATATCCTATGACCTCCTAAATCGTCTCCATCTACCCTGCCTACGTCAAGCCCGGGAGCTCCGAGTCGAGACGATTCAGGGAAAGCTGCTAGGGCATGGGCAGGTGCAGGTTTATGCCCCACCGCTGATATTGAGGATCGGAAATCATTTCCTTCCTGGTACTAGAGGGACCCACAGTGGATATCATCCTGGGATGCCCCTGGCTCACTCTCCACTCTCCAGAGGTCAGATGGGAACCCTGTTATATCACTCGCTGAGCGAGTCATGCCAGAGAAACTGTCTCTGCACTCTACCCGTACTGCTTCCACGCCCCGTCAGGGCTCAAGTTGCTTCCACCCTTGTTGAAAGCCCAGAACCGCAAGAAACACCGACCATCCCATCTGACTATGCGGCGTTCCAGGATGTCTTTAGTAAGCAGGCAGCCACTCGCCTTCCACCGCAACGACCATGGGACTGTGCCATCGATTTGCTGCCTGGGGCAAAACTCCCTAAGGGTAGAGTATACCCACTGTCCATCCCGGAGCGCAAGGCCATGGAGGATTACATCCAGGAGGCTCTTAAGCAAGGTTTCATCCGCCCATCCATCTCCCCGGCAGCCTCGAGCTTCTTCTTTGTGGGCAAGAAGGACAGGGGCTTGAGCCCGTGCATCGACTATCGCATGCTGAACTCCCAGACGGTGAAACTACCATACCCACTTCCCCTGGTCCCAGCCGCCCTGGAGGAACTCTGTGGAGCTCGTGTCTTCTCCAAACTGGACCTGCGGAGCGCGTACAACCTCGTTCGAATCAGGGAGGGTGACGAGTGGAAGACGGCGTTCATTACCCCCGCAGGCCATTATGAATATCGGGTCATGCCGTATGGCCTGTCAAACTCCCCGTCCATCTTCCAAAGCTTCATGAACGAGGTGTTCCGGGAGTTCCTCAATACGTTTGTGATTGTCTACATTGATGATATTCTCATCTACTCCTGGAACCTGGCCGAACATCGTCACCATGTCACACGTCCTTCAGAAGCTACGTCAACACCAGGTGTATCTGAAATTGGAGAAGTGCGAATTCCATTGCTCCTCGGTCCAGTTCCTCGGATATGTCATCAACAAGGAAGGTATCCAGATGGACCAGGAAAAGGTTAAGGCCATCAGGGAAGGGCCGCTTCCACAGTCGGTGAAGGAGTTACAAAGATTCCTGGGATTCGCGAACATCTATCAACGGTTTGTGAAGAGTTTCAGCATGCTCACGGCCCCTCTTACTTCCATGCTACGAGACAAACCCAAGTCCCTGTCCTGGAACAGCCTTGCCCGCGAAACTTTCAACCAGCTCAAGGAGGCCTTTAGCACGGCCCCCATACTTCACCATCCGGATCCCCAGGTACCCTTTGTAGTGGAAGTGGACGCCTCTACCACCGGCATTGGGGCCGTGCTGTCACCGCAATGTGGGGAACCTCCAATCCTCCGTCCTTGGTTACTTCTCCAGGAAACTGAACCAGGCAGAGCAGAATTATGACATCAGCAATCGGGAACTTCTCGCCATCAAACTGGCCCTGGAGGAGTGGCGTCACTGGCTGGAGGGAGCCCATCACACTTTCTCAGTGATCACTGATCATAAGAATCTCCAATATCTCCATGAAGCCAAAAGACTCAACCCTCGTCAAGCCCGATGGGCTTTGTTCTTCACAAGGTTTCAATTCACAATCACTTACAGACCTGGAAATTGCAATTGCAAGGCTGATGCGATATCCCGTCTTCACTCTCATGACATTCAAACAGAACCAGAACCCATTCTCCCTCCAGCCCTGATCGTCAGCCCCATACAGTGGAACATCAACCAGGACATCCGTGACGCCACTCGCACCAAACCTGCTCCACCGGGCTGCCCAGAAGTGAAGATGTTCGTTCCCACCTCCCAGCGTCAGACCCTTCTGGGCTCAGTGCATGAAGTACCGGGCTCTGGACACCCAGGCAGGCAACGGACCCTCTTGCTCAGGCTCTGTACTGGTGGCCCAGTATGGCCCAGGATTTCAACAGGTACGTCCAAAGCTGTTCAGTCTGTGCCATGTCTAAATCCCCACGTCATCTCCCCGTAGGCAAGCTCGTCCCACTGCCCATGCCCCGTAGACCCTGGTCCCACATTAGAGTGGATTTCGTCACTGACCTCCTTGCCTCGGAGGGTAACACCTGTATCACTTCTCGCCATCAAACTGGCCCTGGAGGAGTGGCGTCACTGGCTGGAGGGAGCCCATCACACTTTCTCAGTGATCACTGATCATAAGAATCTCCAATATCTCCATGAAGCCAAAAGACTCAACCCTCGTCAAGCCCGATGGGCTTTGTTCTTCACAAGGTTTCAATTCACAATCACTTACAGACCTGGAAATCGCAATCGCAAGGCTGATGCGATATCCCGTCTTCACTCTCATGACATTCAAACAGAACCAGAACCCATTCTCCCTCCAGCCCTGATCGTCAGCCCCATACAGTGCTGTTCAAAAGCTGTTCAGTCTGTGCCATGTCTAAAACCCCACGTCATCTCCCCGTAGGCAAGCTCGTCCCACTGCCCATGCCCCGTAGACCCTGGTCCCACATTAGAGTGGATTTCGTCACTGACCTCCTTGCCTCGGAGGGTAACACCTGTATCCTTGTTGTGGTTGATCGCTTCTCCAAGGCCTGTAAGTTCATCCCTCTCAAGGGTCTACCAACAGCATTTGACACAGCTGAATGCCTATTCACTCAGGTCTTCTGGAACTATGACCTCCCGGAGGAGGTCGTTTCAGACCGAGGACCCCAGTTCATCTCCCGAGTCTGGAAGGCCTTCTTCCGGGAGTGACAGTAAGCTTGTCCTCGGGGTACCATCTACAGACGAATGGCCAGACTGAACGAAGGATCCAAGAGCTCGGATGTTACCTCCGGTCATACTGCCATGACGATCAGGACAGCTGGAGCCGCTACCTTCCTTGGGCCGAATATGCACAAAACTCCCTCCGTCAGAATACCACCGGCCTGACCCCTTTCCAGTGCATGCTCTGTTACCAACCCCCGCTCTTCCCCTGGACAGAAGAGCCCTCGGAGGTTCCAGCTGTGGACTACCGGTTCCGAGAGAGCGAGAGAGTGTGGGACTCAGCTCACGTCCAGCTCCAACAAGCAGTACGGAGGCATAAGATCTTCACAGATGCCCGGCGTACCGCTACTCCCACCTACCAGCCTGGAGAGCTGGTTTGGCTGTCCACCCGGGATCTGCCCCTCCGCCTGCCCTGTAAAAAGCTGAGTCCCCGCTATATTGGTCCGTTCCCAATACAGAGGCAGATCAGCCAAGTCGCCTACCTTCTTCAGCTTCCACCAAGGTACAAAATTCACCCCTGATTCCACGTCTCACTCCTCAAACCTTGTTCTTCCTCCTCCTCCAGATCCACCTAGCCAGAAGCACTCACTCCTCCTGAGGTTCTGGATCAGCCCTCGGTGTACCAGGTGAAAGAAATCCTAAATTCGTGGTGACAGGGCAGCCGGTTACAATATCTCATCGACTGGGAAGGATACGGACCGGAGGAAAGGTCCTGGGTGGCCCGCAATTATATACTGGATCCATCACTGCTGGAAGAATTCCACCGCAACCATCCAAACCGTCCCGCACCCCGAAGTCGCGGTCGCCCTCGTCGCCACATGGGGGCATCAGGAGCCGTCCCTAGAGGAGGGGGTAATGTCAGGAAATCATCACAATCATTCACGTCACTACCTTCTTCAGCTTCCACCAAGGTACAAAATTCACCCCTCATTCCACGTCTCACTCCTCAAACCTTGTTCTTCCTCCTCCTCCAGATCCACCTAGCCAGAAGCACTCACTCCTCCTGAGGTTCTGGATCAGCCCTCGGTGTACCAGGTGAAAGAAATCCTAAATTTGTGACGACAGGGCAGCCGGTTACAATATCTCATCGACTGGGAAGGATACGGACCGGAGGAAAGGTCCTGGGTGGCCCGCAATTATATACTGGATCCATCACTGCTGGAAGAATTCCACCGCAACCATCCAAACCGTCCCGCACCCCGAAGTCGCGGTCGCCCTCGTCGCCGCATGGGGGCATCAGGAGCCGTCCCTAGAGGAGGGGGTAATGTCAGGAAATCATCACAATCATTCACGTCACCACAGTCACCTCCTCCGACACACACCAGATTCCAATCACCCAAATTCTGATCACCCGCACCTGCATCACCAATCAAGCCCGCTATATCTTCTCACTCCACTCAGTGTTCCAGTGTCCGGTCTACCGTTCACTACCTGAACATTGCCAGACTCCTTACCTGAATAACTACCTGTTCTTTCCTTACCTCCAGAAGTCTATTACGTCTCCGCGATCCCGATTCTCCTCAGCCCCGGTTCGTCTCCAGGATTCCTGCAACTATTCAGAACCCAGATTACCAAGAAGCTAAGAAACCCAGAACTGTCACATACTTCTCATACTCACCTGCCTTCGATCCTGACCATCACAGAATTGTCAATAAACCCTTCTGTTTACCTGAACTCCTCTTGTCTCTTGCCTGTTTGTGACAACATGAGGACATAATGACACTTTTTAACAAACACACACACACACACACACACACACACAGATATATATATATATATATATATATAGGGTTTTAGAGGGTCAGAGGGACTACATGTCTTGCAGATTCACTAAACTCTCTGTGCAAGCATGAGACAATATCAGCCTTGAAAATACATATATGATATTATTATCCTAGCCAAATATCAGATGAAGGAGAAACTGAATATCTCCATAACTAAAAAAAAAGGACAGCAGGTTTCTTTATAGAACTAACTACATGGAATGGGAAATGGATCATGAAAACATACATTCCATATATCATGCACATCTCTTTTCATAAGAAAGCAAGCTGACACACAAACACTCTCCATCTTTATAGTGTCTCTAGTGATCAGGTTCTGTTTGCCTGTGTAGTTCCAGTCTCTCATAAGGATTGATCCAGAGAGTTACTCTGCTAAAAAGAGCCCATGTGTGTTAAGATCTCAGTGCAGGGGGATTATATTGAGTGCTGAAACTTCAAACCAGCACGTAGGAAACCACAGATGGAATAGTAACATTTTTATATACCCCTAGATACACAGGCAGACATGACTCCGTTTTGCACTAATGTGAACATGAGTGAAACTATGGCTTCTTCAAAGCATGTATATGATCCTGCTGAGTATGTGTGCATGTATGATTCCATTGGGCATTAACAGCAATGCATAATTAATAGTGCAAAAACAATCTTTATTATATGAAGCATCTTTATTTTTAATATAATAAAATATTAGCTGGAAGCCAAGAATACTGCATAAAAAGCTGCTGTGGGATGTGTGCTCATTGATATAATTTAACCGCTTTTCTGGTTCTCAAAACAGTTAAAGAGAGCATGAATCTCCTCAATTTTCTCCAGAATGATGCAACAACAGGTACGTTCACTGCCCTGCAGTCTGCCCTCCTGCTATATCTAATTGCAGTGTTTTGTGTGTGTGTGTGTGTGAGAAAGAGTGTGCGCTAAACCTTAAAATGTCAAATATGTTTTTTTTCCAATTGTTAAAAGAGCTTATGGATCCTAGGAAATATTATTTTCTCCTCTGTATGTTCTTTTTATCCTTATTTTTCTGCACTTTATCTCGCAGTCAACAAATCAATATTCTCCCTTCATTCTCAATTTAAAAAATGCACCACTCTACCAAACATCAAAATAAATGCTTCTTTTAACAAGAGGAAAAATTGGATGTCTATCAGCATCAAACTGCCAGTAGGAAATGAAATTTTGGGGTTGGCAATCAGATGTCACCCTGGACACCCCTCTGGCTCCACCAGAATTTAAATTCTACAGATTACATAGACCATGTTTTGCTTTAGTAATGATAAATTTAGGGTCTATAGTGAATGATGTTGAAAGAAGTGAATCATTTAGTGATGAGAAGTCTGATTTTTTGGTTAACAGGTACGTTCACTGCCCTGCAGTCTGCCCTCCTGCTATATCTAATTGCAGTGTTTTGTGTGTGTGTGTGTGAGAAAGAGTGTGCGCTAAACCTTAAAATGTCAAATATGTTTTTTTCCCCAATTGTTAAAAGAGCTTATGGATCCTAGGAAATATTATTTTCTCCTCTGTATGTTCTTTTTATCCTTATTTTTCTGCACTTTATCTCGCAGTCAACAAATCAATATTCTCCCTTCATTCTCAATTTAAAAAATGCACCACTCTACCAAACATCAAAATAAATGCTTCTTTTAACAAGAGGAAAAATTGGATGTCTATCAGCATCAAACTGCCAGTAGGAAATGAAATTTTGGGGTGGGCAATCAGATGTCACCCTGGACCAGTTAGTTAACATTAGTTAATCCATTAGTTAACATGAACTAACCATGATCAACACCTCTGTCCAGCATTAGTTAATCTTTGTTAACATGAACTCACACATATATTAATGCATCTATTCACATTAACAGCGCAGTTAGTTAACAATAGTTAACATGAACTAACCATGATCAACACCTCTGGTTCAGCATTAGTTAAACTTTGTTAACTTTAACTCGACAAGAGGAAAAATTGGATGTCTATCAGCATCAAACTGCCAGTAGGAAATGAAATTTTGGGGTGGGCAATCAGATGTCACCCTGGACACCCCTCTGGCTCCACCAGAATTTAAATTCTACAGATTACATAGACCATGTTTTGCTTTAGTAATGATACATTTAGGGTCTATAGTGAATGATGTTGAAAGAAGTGCATCATTTAGTGATGAGAAGTCTGATTTTTTTGGTATAACTAATTGCGCTGTTAAAATGAATAGAATGTATGTGAGTTAACATTAACAAAGATTAACTAATTCTGAATAGAGGTGTTGTTCATGGTTAGTTCATGTTAACTAATTGTGCTGTTAACATGAATAGATGTATTATATGTGGGAGTTGACGTTAACAAAGATTAACTAATGCTGAACAGAGGTGTTGATCATGGTTAGTTCATGTTAACTAATGTTAACTAATTGCGCTGTTAAAATGAATAGAATGTATGTGAGTTAACATTAACAAAGATTAACTAATGCTGAACAGAGGTGTTGATCATGGTTAGTTCATGTTAACTACTGCTTTAACTAATGTTAACTAATTGTGCTGTTAACATGAATAGATGTATTATATGTGGGAGTTGACGTTAACAAAGATTAACTAATGCTGAACAGAGGTGTTGTTCATGGTTAGTTCATGTTAACTAATGGATTAACTAATGTTAACTAACTGTGCTGTTAATGTGAATAGATGCACTAATGTATGCGAGTTAACATTAACAAAGATTAACTATGCTGAACAGAGGTGTTGTTCATGGTTAGTTCATGTTAACTAATGCATAAACTAATGTTAACTAATACAACCTTATTGTAAAGTGTTACCGATTTTTTTTCCCCGAACTGGCTCTTTCTGTCATTTTTTTTTACCAGTTCGTTTACATAAATGTGCGATGACATCACTAATAAGTAGTAGTACCAGTAATTATCCTAATACACTCTCAAACACATTCGGATAAAGCTATGTCTAAGACAATGTATATTTCATTCAGTTAAAATAATAATATAAATAATCTTGGATATTTTCTTATGTTAAAGTTTTTTCAACTAAAACACCCAATATGTGACCCTGGACCACAAAACCAGTCATAAGGGTCAATTTTTCGAAATTGAGATTTATACATAATCTGAAAGCTGAATAAATAAGATTTCCATTGATGTATGGTTTGTTAGGATATGGCAATATTTTGCCGAGATACAACTATTTGAAAATCTGGAATCTGAGGGTACAAAAAAAATCTAAATATTGAGAAAATCGCCTTTAAAGTTGCCCAAATGAAGTCCTTAGCAATGCGTAGTAGTAATCAAAAATTAAGTTTTAATATATTTACAGTAGGAAATTTACAAAATATATTAATGGAACATGATCTTTACTTAATATCCTAATGATTTTTGGCATAAAAGAAAAATCAATCATTTTGACCCATACAAAGTACTTTTGGCTATTTGACTTAAGACTGGTTTTGTGGTCCAGGGTCACATATAGGAAATGAGGATGCTAAGGAAGTTTCTAAAGCATATTAAGTGAATAAACTAATCTTACTAATCTTAATCAATTAACCTTTTCACAGAAACCAATGATAAATGTATCACCCCCTCATTCAAGTCCTCGGTTCATGCATACTTGTAGTTTCAGCAGCTCATAGGCTCTCATTGGATATTTTTGAACCCGTACTGTTTTCTTAGGCCTTATTCAGACTGTCGGCAAAAATCTAAAATCATATTTTTTCTAATTTTATTTTAATCTTTTTTGAAATCTTATGTGATTCCAATTGGATTTTTACAGATGCGTCACAGTCTGGCTGCTCAAATTGCGTCACTCATAACGTGACACACAGCAGTAACGTCAAAACCGATGATGAAAATGCTGAAGAAGCTGGCCATGACTACAGCACACAACATCACAATATATACCAGTCTCCTCCATCACTGAGTTTTTCTTGTGTGACAGAGGAGCACCGCAACTCTACAATTTGGAGAATGAGATGATGCACCTCCACTTTTCCTGCATCCATTTTGAATGCCTTGTCACATATGTGGGTATGCCTATGTTGTTACAAATGCCGATATATTGTTATGTATGGATACACAAATTGGATTTGATCACTTGCTATGTATAGTGCGGACAGTCTGCCTGAAAAGATCTGCAGTGTGAACATAGCCTTGAACAGTGTACTGGCAATTTAAGTGTTGTAATCTCAACTCAAGAGAGAATGCTGTCAGTAGCCTACCGATGTACTACTGTAGACTTGAAAAAGAAATGCTATCGAATCTCTGTTATATTTATGTAGCGCCCCCTACCTTTCTGAAGTAGAATTTCTGAAGTAGAAGGAGCAGCACCAGGTTCAGAAACTAAATGCCTTGTGATGTTGGATTAAGGCCCCCTCTCTGACTACACTGTATGATGTATCCACAAATATAATAATAATCACAAACAAATAAAGAGAGAATTTAACAAACAAAGATGAGTAATTTAATGAAATAGTAATTTGAAATTATAATGAAAATTAAACAAAATACTCAGATGCTCAAATTAGAGGAATTACTGAGTTACAATATACCTGAAATCAAGTATAACCCAACAACTTGTACACTTATGGCAGTGCACACAGTTTAGCAAATGAAACAGTAAATGTTTGGTTAGTTTCAACTATGACAGAGTCCTTAAATGAGAAAATAACTCAAACTTAACTCAAACTTAAGCAACCAGTGAATCAACAGAATTAAACAGTAATATCAGTGGGCCCACACAATCACACACACATTACTCACACCCCCCGTTGCAGGCCTGTGTCGTGGCTAGAGTGCGGTGAGGCCTTGAAAACTTAAACTGGCCGCTTCACTCAAGTGAGCAAACAAACAAAGAAAAGACGGTACCTTTGTTCTTTTGTCGATCGCGATCCGTATGAGCACTTAATAATTTGAATCTCCTAGGGAGCAAAAAGCATCCCTCGTCGCCGGAGGAACACCCAACGCTTCCCGTGGCTGGGTGCGCTATCCGGATAATGACTGTCGCTCTCTCCCTCTTAGCCAGAAGACTCGCTCGCCTTTCGGATTTCAAAAGCACTTTTCACGGTCTCCGATGTGACACGAAGAAACGTCCCATGACAGAACACAAATGGAAGCGAATGTGTGAAACAGTTTCAACACGCACCTCAGTATATGCAATGAAATGTGTGAACTGTCTCGGTTAAAGGCAGCGATGTCTCGAGTACTCAGTATAACTCCGAGAAACTCAATGTTAACCCATACTGTGAGCTATCTGTATCTCAGAAGTCCAATAATGAATATACTCAGTTTTAAACAAAATTAAACAAATTAAAATCAAATTTTTCCTCACATTTCGTCAGTTTTTCACTCACGACCAACTTCTCACGACTCTCTTCTCCTCCGTCTCTCTCTCTCTCTTTCTCTCACCCCTCTTCCCTCTTCCAATAGCGTTACATTCATCTATTGGGGAGGCGGGTTTAAGCTATTAAGCATCCAATCACTAAACAAAAGACAAGCTTGATTGTACACACCACATTTTTCACATGTGCATTTCTAACAAACTTTTACGCTACATTACGTAATGATACATATGTACGTAGAAACGTACCAGTATAGAAAGCTTTTAAAACATCATCCAGAAATGAATGGACAATGCACAAACAAATGATAAGCAAACAATAGAATAAAATACATGTTTTAACCCTATTACTCATAGGATTTTTATATAGGGTTACACTCTGCCCCTTCTAAAATAGCGCATGCCCCCATGAGATTACTTCTCTAAACTGGGATTATTGCTCTGGGTACTAGCGAAGCATTTAGCAGAGCACACAGGGAACACTGAGCTAATGGGTGACACCAAACTGTGTTGCAGAATTCTTTTCTCAGCTCTACACTCTCCTTACCGTTTATTACCATCCCTCTGTGAACTAAAGTTAGTGGTCGGCTAGTGGGCTGGCCTAGGCTGTCATAGCTCAGTTTGACTATGGGCCTTACTTCTCTTCTGGGGCGTGCAGAGACAGGCTCTACTGCATCTCTTCGGGCACTCTCTCTGTGACTTTCTCCCCCTTCTAGCTCTGGATCTCCTGCTTCTGCTGGATTTGATTCTTCCAGGGCTTCTTCAGGGAGCAGAGGTGCAGTATCATTGGCAGAGGGTTCAGGTAAGTCATTTTCACTGGAGATAGCCTCCTTTTCCACAGAAGGCGTAAACTGGACAACGCACTTTGGTTGTGGCTGTTTTTCCACCCAGTCTGGGTAAAAGTAGCACAGCTCCTCTTCCCTTTCAGTGTCACTCTCACGATTGTTATCCATCTGTGTCACACTTGTGCCTCCTAATCCATTTCTCTGTTTTCTCTTCACAGGTCCTGTCCTGGTCTCCAGCGGCGCAGAAACTTTCCTGGGGTCTTCAGGATCGGACAACCTCACTTCACCCCCAACATGTAAGAGATGATCTCTGTGTAAAGTTCTTACACCTCCCATCCCTGATTCAGGTTTCAGACGGTATACAGGTAAGTTATTCAGCTTTTCTACCACCAGGTAGTTTACAGAATTCCTTTCCAGTCAATGCCAGATTTTTTATCAGCACCCGATCTCCCACTGCTAGAGTCTGATGTTTCACTTGTTTGTCATACAATCATTTATTCCTCTGTTGACTTTTGAGGGCAGTTTCAGTTGTTAACTCTGCAACTTTGACTTCATTCTCTCAACATATTGGTGATGGTTACTGGCTCCCACCCCATCAGGCGACATCCCGAAACACAGATCCACTGGCAGACGAGCCTCCCTTCCCGAAGAGCAGATAATATGGTGAATGCCCAGTGGCCTCGTTCTTGGTATAGTTGTAGGCGTGTACTAATCGATTAACATGTTGATTCCATCTGATCTTCTCTGCAGGATCCAGCGTACCAATCATGGAAAGAAGCGTTCTGTTGAACCTTTCAGGCTGTGGGTCACCTTGGGGATGGTAGGGCGAAGTCCTTGATTTAAGTATCCCAAGCATTCTCAGCAGCTTCTTTATGAGACCACTTTCAAAATCCCGCCCCTGGTCTGAATGGACACAGGATGGTAGGCTGTAGTGAACAAAGAATTTGTCACACAGTATCCTTAGTTACAAACGCTTGGGCGTAACGGGTGAAGTGATCTGTGATAACTAGGACATTACCCATGCCTCTTGTGTCTGGGTCAGTTGACAAGAAGTCGATGCACACTAAATCGAAAGGCCCACTGCTGGTTATGTGATGTAAGGGTGCAACCTTCTTGGGTAAGGTCTTGCGTGCTATACAACGGCCACAATTCTTGACATAATGCTCAATGTACGCAGACATTCTAGGCCAATAGAAGCGATCCTTCAGGAGTTCTGTAGTTCCCTTTCATGGGAACTTTAAGACGAGTTGTTTCTTTTCTCTCCCACAGGAGCTTTTGGTGACATGGTGCAGAAGTTGGTTCTGGATCATCAGCTTGGGACCTTGGCGTTGTAGCAGAGCAACAGTGCCATCGGAACTCTTAGCAACGGTAAGTATTTTCCCAGACTCCACATCTCTCTTCACTCCACCCATTACAGTATCCTCCTCTTGTGCTTTCCTTAACTCAGCATGAGTCAACTGTTCCGAAAGGCTAATACCAAGAGCTGTAGGACATGAGAACGCCTCCGGAACACTCTGAGGTGAAACACCTAACTGGTCTACCAGTCGCAAGGATGACTCTTCGCTTTCCGTAATTACAGCTAATTGACAGATGGCTTTCACCCCAGACTTAGGTATCTCTGTCCATCCAGAGTCATTGCTTGAGTCACATGGATAACGGGACAGCACTATTTTCTTAATTAATGCTGTTCAGTTGCTTTGACACAATCTGTATTGTTAAAAGTGCTATATAAATAAAGGTGACTTGACTTGACAGCACATTCACATCGATGTTGTGACTTCCTGGCTTGTACTGCAAACTGAAGTTGTAGGTTGATAAGGCAGCCAACCAGCGATGACCTGTCGCACTCAACTTGGCAGCAGTGGACAAGACATAGGTGAGGGGATTGTTGTCAGTCTTAACCACAAACTGTGCGCCGTATAAGTAGTCGTGGAGCTTGTCCACTACCGCTCATTTGAGCGCCAAGAACTCCAATTGATGAATGGGGTAACGTTGCTCGGATGCACTCAGTTTTCAGCTTGCGTAAGCCACGGGTCTTAAACCATTCGAGTGCTCCTGATTCAGTACAGCGCCCAACCCATTCATGCTGGCGTCTACATGAAGGATATACGGTTTGGTGGGGTCGGCAAAAGCAAGTACTGGTGCGTGTGTGAGGGAATGAATGATCTTGTGGAAGGCTGATGTACATGCGTCATCCCAGCGCTCT
>NW_015505773.1:65506-66680 GCF_001515645.1 Sinocyclocheilus grahami | reverse complement strand
GGCTTGTACTGCAAACTGAAGTTGTAGGTTGATAAGGCAGCCAACCAGCGATGACCTGTCGCACTCAACTTGGCAGTGGACAAGACATAGGTGAGGGGATTGTTGTCAGTCTTAACCACAAACTGTGTGCCGTATAAGTAGTCGTGGAGCTTGTCCACTACCGCCCATTTGAGCGCCAATAACTCCAAATGATGAATGGGGTAACGTTGCAAGGATGCACTCAGTTTTCGGTTTGCGTAAGCCACGGGTCTTAAACCATTCGAGTGCTCCTGATTCAGTACAGCGCCCAACCCATTCATGCTGGCGTCTACATGAAGGATATACGGTTTGGTGTGGTCGGCAAAAGCAAGTACTGGTGTGTGTGTGAGGGAATTAATGATCTTGTGGAAGGCTGATGTACATGCGTCATCCCAGCGCTCTTCAAAAGGGTTGGAATCCTTGAAATACTTTGTTCCATCCTTTGCCTTCTTGTTGTAACCAGATGTTGGCGGGTACCCTTTGGTGAGTTCGGTCAATGGCCTCACGATGGCTGAATAACCCTTTATGAAGCGCCAATAAAACCCACAAAAGCCCAGGAAAGATCTTAGTGACTTCAAGTCGGTGGGCATCTTCCAGCGAGTTACAGCTTCTATCTTGGTGGGGTCTGGTGACACTCCAGCATCTGACACAATGTGTCCAACGTACCGGACTTGGGATTGACAGAACTGGCACTTATCAATGGATACCTTCAGCCCACACTCACTCAGACGGTCTAAGACTTTCAACAGTCTCTCTTCATGTTCTTCCAGTGTGCGGCCGAACACAATGATGTCATCGAGGTATACAATGACTTGGAGGAGGTGCATGTCACCCACGGCTTTCTCCATAAGCCACTGAAAGGTGGCTGGAGCTCCAGTAATTCCTTGCGGCATCTGCTCAAACTGGAAGAATCCCAGGGGACAGATGAATGCGTTTTTTTCCTTATCCTCCTCCGCCATGGCGATTTGATAGTATTCACTGCGAAGGTCCATTACGGAAAACCATTTGCTTCCCACCAAGCAGTCCAGGGCATCATCAATCCGTGTACTGATCAGGGATTGTACGAGCGTTTAGAGTACGATAGTCGATGCACATCCTTATGGCCCTGCTCTTCTTCCGGGCTACCACAATGGGCGATGCATATGGACTTCTCGAC
>NW_015505773.1:43783-65249 GCF_001515645.1 Sinocyclocheilus grahami | reverse complement strand
GTCAACACTGGTCCGTTTTGGTGGTATTTTCTGTGACACACCACAGAGCTCTGCAATTAGTTCTTCCATAAAATCCTTGTGGTTCATGGTGCCATAAAGCTCTCTGTGTACAATAAAAGCATTGGTGGCAGCAATGTCCAAGAAGTGTAGAAATAGCTTTCTGTACCACTTCATTGTTTTGTGCTGTGTACTGTAGTACTGTAACAGCTGATCAGACAGGTCAACGCCCCCATGTGCTGGTTGTAGGCAGTCACAGGTGCAGGACATGGAAAACTCTTTGTCCTCCATCCATTTTGTGTTTTCACCCTCCTCTGCACAGTGTCTCCTGTATAAGCAGCATGGATGGTGGAACAGACAGACACCTCTCGTGTGTCCATCCATTTCACAAACACAAGATGTTTGTCTCTAATCCACCTGATGGAGCCCTTCACAGATTTTTTGGTGAGTTAGCTGCATTCCGAGGGCAGTCCTTCCTGTTGTCTCTGTAAGTCCCACATGCACCAAACTTCAAAGCAAACAAGTCTGATAGGAACTTGGGACTAGTGTAAAAATTATCCATGTATACATGGTACCCAGAGCCCAAAACTGTACGGTCTAACAGACATGTCACTGCATCATATGACAGTCCATGGCCTGTGGGAAAGCTGTTCTTTCCGGTGTACACAGCAAAATCTACAGTATATCCATTTGATGAGTCTGCAAGAACAAACAACTTGAAGCCCCACCTGGTTGGCTTGGCTTTCATGTACTGAGTCTTTCCTGTGTGTGCTTTGCATGCCACCATTCTTTCATTCACTGCCAAATTTTTTCTTGGATGATAGATGGCCTTACATGCATGCCGGATAGTGTCCATGAGGGATCTGACCCTGAAAAGATGGTTGTGTTCAGCTGTTCCCCTTTTTCTGTCATTGTCCTGGTCTGCATCTGGGTGACTCATGTGCAGATTCCATGAAATGGTGCGGTATCTGTCCCTTGACATGATTGTGCCAGGAAAAGAAACAGAGAACAGATTGTCCTGCTGCCAGTAGTCTCTGATGGACCTCAACTTCAGCATGGCCATGTAGAAGAGTAGCCCAATGTAGCAGTACAGCTCACTGATGCTGACGTCTGTCCATTTATATTTATGGCCCTTTGCAAATGCCCTGGCAGCCTGAGCATTGGTGTTTCGACACAGAGTTGACACAGCAGTTTCCGAAAAAAACCTTTTGAATAGACTCATGGGAGTGTGTGCATATAATTTGTTGTGGTAATTCTATAGTTGCTGTGGTAATATAACAACTATAGTAATAAAAAACAAATGACTTTACCCAATACTGTACTTCGTTTTCTACAACTATAGGGTATATTATACTACAATACACTGCAGTTTACTCTAGTATTCATTAACAAAGTGTTGTAAAAACTATAATACTGTACATACAGTATAATACACTTTACTATAGTATGGTTCAAAAACACTATTGTATTGACAATAAATTACTATAGTACCATGTGGGATATAGGCATAACAAAAGTAGAATTTCTATAAACCCATACAGGAAGATTTACTTATTGTGTTATCCCAACCACAAATAATATTACCATATAGGCATAATAAAAACAATCCCTATACACTATACTGTGCACTTACTCAGTATGATTTTCCAGCAAACTCAAAACGGAACGACACTCGCATGCCTTTCTTCTGCAAGATGCCGGTGATGCAGCCGCAGTCCTAAACAAAAAATGAAACTGTTGTTAGCAATTGCCAGAGGATGCATAACTGATAATAAATTGCATCACTGATAAGAATGGACGCGCGTATATGTCTGTCGTTGGGCCACTTATCGGTGACATTTACAGCTTTCTGATACATTTACATCTTGGACCATCGCTAACGCCAATGGCCGGGTATAACGCATTCAAAACATTTACCACATCAGATATTCGCGAACAAAAGATAGTTGGTGAACAATTTCACCATTTGGAAAAATATAGTCTAAACAATCCAAAATGTAAAAAAAAAATAAATAAATACATAAAACCATGGTTCATTTTTGTATGAGATATATAATATTGTATTTATGTTTATATCGGCCTATAGCATTATATATATATTTTATTATATACATTTATCATTTATATAGGCTATATATCATCATTATATATAGTTATATATGTGCTTTGTACAACATTCAAAACTATAAGTGTCACGAATCCGGTTCATGAACTTTCCAATTCATTGACTCTCGCACTCCACACTGTTGCACATCACCCCGGACTACATTTCCCATCATGCATTGCACTGATTGCACTCAGCACGAATTGCACACACCTGTTTACACTGATTGCACCCAGCTGTTTCATATCACTCCCTCACTATTTAACACTCACTCTGATCCCTTCCCTCTGCTGAGTATTGTTTCAGCGTTTATCACTCTCCTAGAGATAGCTACCTTACGGAGCCCTTGTCATTGCCTTAGCCCTAGTCATTAGCCTTAGCCCTAGTCATTAGCCTTAGCCTTAGCCCTATCGGTTTCTGATCTTCGCCTGGTTCCCTGGATTCACCCCTTTTGTCTTGCCCCTTTTGATTCTGTCTGCCGATCGTCGACCTGCGCTAGCCCTAGGACTATTCTTGTGTTTTGCCCACCATATACCTGTTTGCCATCATCTGACCGCCGTGGTGGTCTACTGTCTGGTTCTGGTGGTCCTCTTCGTCGCTGTCCAGAACCATCCGAAGTGCTTCTTCACCCGTGTAGCGTGCCATCATGCAAACGCGCAGAAAAAGTAAGTAATTCTATGATGAACTTGACGTTTTATGCTATTTCTCGGGGGCGTGTACATGATTACCTGGCTCACCTCAGTTCAGATCACATTAGCTATAATGAGGCTATACGGGAGAAACCGGACCACTCCTTACTTTCATAAGGATTACATAAAAATAAATTATTTATTTTCGAATTGAATTGGTTAATTTAAACGTAGACATTTCAAGCTTTCTATACATATATTTATCTTGTCTTTGAGGCAAGTATTCGCTGAGATTCGTGTTGTTTTATTTATGTGTCTGTGAAGAGAGGTGACAGAGACAGAGATGGCAGAGAATGCACCCTGTTTATTTTCTTTACTCTACAAAAGCACAGCATTTTGTTGTTTTTATGAGTGTATAAAAATAAAAGTAGACCCTTTACAGATTCGATTGATGTATTGCTCTTATCTGTATGATCAAAACTGAAAGTGTAATGTAAGTTCTTTTCAGCGTTATCAGGAGAAAATGCCACAAAACGTGTATCCGCGTTAGTCGACCCCAGAGGGTTAATGATTCCAGCTGTTAACAACTCTTTAATGGGACGTTGTACATCCTCGATATCAGCCGGTGCGATGCGCCTGGAGCGTTCTCTGAATGGCTTGTTGTCTGATGTGATGCTCGACCCCACTGGCTAACCCAATGTCCCACTCATGGATGGAAAACACATCTCCTCTGGCAGACAACTTCTGACGCAGTCTCTGTTCCCAGGCCTCAGGAATAGATGACTCGCCAAAGTCAAACAACATTGGATCTATTACTTTGGAGCTGTTGGGGCCTCCAGAAGGCACTGCAAGCGTGTCTGTGGGATACACCTGTGCGACTACTGTTCCAGCAGGAATGTAAATATTCTTAGATGTTTCATTATGAATCAGGACTTGGATATTTTGCCCTTTCACTGCTGAAGATGGAAGTACTAAAGGGGTTATGAATGTTCCAGCTGGAAGACTGTCCTCCTCAGCTGTGTCTACAATGAAGATCTCAGTTCTCAGAGGCTTGTCAGTCTCCATTTGACAGACGGCATGTACTTGCCCTCTGGGTGGAACCACACAGTCACCAGGTCTTATCCACCGAACTTTTCCTTCAGGCTGGTCAGGGAGTTTCTGAGTCTCTCGCAGCTGGGACAGATGGATAGTAGTGTGTCGGGTCTGGATTTTCAAAGCACGTGCGACACTGAATCCCTCCATACCATGACTGAGCACAGCTAGTCGCTAAACTGGCATTGGTACCAATTATAACCGGCACTTGAGGAGGACCTTGAGGATCAGGGCATACGAGGGCCAGAATGGACAATGACTCTTCCACGCCAGCAGCAGAAGCAGGGAAGGTGACGTCGACAACTATATACCCTTTATATGGGTAACTGGATGAGCTGAGCCCCCATATCGACAATCCACTTAGTGGGTGAATGGGCACATCTGGGAGATTTCTGGAAAACCAGCTGTCAAACACAATCGTCACCTGTGATCCGGTGTCTAGCAGGGCTTGACATACGTGTCCATTAAGCTTCACCTCCACAGTTGATGCCGGTCCAACTAGGCCTTGGGGAAGACTACTGGATTCATAAATGTCTGTCTGACTCTTTTTTGAGAAACAGGCTTGGTTCTGAGCCTTTCGGTTGCTGTCATCAGTCTCATACTTCTCACTCTTAGCTTGCCGCAAAGAACAAATCAGTTTTTGAATGACTTGATCAGAGTTTGGTGGAGCTTGACATTTTGTTGCAATATCTCCACATCTGTAGCAGAAGTAATCATCTCTTGCGCTTGGTGACTTGCCTTTCGGGGACGTGGAAGAAGTGGAGGGTTTTGGCCATGTCTCTGGAACCTGAGGTGAGAGGTGAGTAGAGCTAACACTCATAATGGCCAACTGCTGCTGCAGGTGTTGGACCTGTTTTCTTAACTCTTGGACTTCTTAACTCTGTTTTTTCTTTTGGTTTAATTACCAGGGATGAAGTAGACACTGTTCTGGACTCACCTCCACATATTTGTGTTCGTAACTCTTGAATGTTTGCCTTGAGTTCCTGGATGACAGCGGTGCTGACTCTTTCTTCCTCACAATATTGTATGGCTTTGACTTTAGCAGACATTCTGTGGTGAGATGCTTCACTCTCCTCTGCCTCACGTATCTCCTTCAGCAGACTCAGAAAAGTAGGTGGGTGTTTTTATCTTTCTCTTAGCTGCAGCTGGAGCAACATCATGTCTGAGTTCACTGCCCCACTAATTAGCTGTTCAATTTGTACTTTATCCACGAGTCCTGAAGACAATCTATCATTTTCTACTACTTTGCTCAGCATCTTCTCTATCCTTTTCAGGAATTCAGAGAGGGTCTCTCCAGTGCTCTGGCGCATGAGACAAAATTTGAAATACAAGTCCTCACCAGACTCATAAATACTGAAGTGCACTCGCCTCAGGATTGGAAAACTCTTATGATCTCCAGTGCAGGTCCCTTTAGGCTTTCTACAATTTGGTGTTGTTTTTCTTTTTCAGAGCATTCACACTCAGTTATCATAAGCCTCGCTTGTTCAATCCATGTCTCCATATTCTCCTCTCCTGGGGGGGAGGGGTGTAGGAACTATGGCTGAAAACGTGCGCATGTGTCTGTATGCATTGGCGTCACTGGGATGCTTTACAATCTTTTCCAGGATCTCACCCATGGCGTGTATGATGTACTCAGGGGAACTGTCAGTTGTGCTGCGGGGAGTGAACAAAGTTTGTACGTCACAGAGTGATTTACCTTCTTCTATTAGCAACTTAGCAAGTCGATCTGTAAAATCTCCAGAGGCAGTTATGAATTCCCTTGGTTGGACTGCTATGATTGTCCATGGCTCTTTACTCTCTCCGAGGGACACTTCCAGAGGTAGGCGTGTGGGGTCAATGGCTTGTCTGCACTCACACAACACCAACAGAGAACGTGAGGTAGGTCCTTCTCTTGTGTCTCTGACACAAACTCTTCCTAGGGCTTTCACTGCTTCCATTGCCTCTTCCATCTCGGCCACTTCTGTGTGGACATTTATCAACATTAAAGCATGACTCTCATCAACACCAACATTTTGGCACCAGCTGATTAACTCCGCTTGCAGGCTGGGGTCTTTGCTCAGAGCCATGATAACTGTTTATTCACTTCTCAGTTACTTAGAATGAGATGGCAAGATGTGCTTGGGCTTGGCTGATCTGATCCGCCTTCTTTTTTTCAGGAACTCATCAGTGACTTATCAGAGGGAGATCCCGGACGAGCCCCCACTTTATGTAGCGCCCCCTACCTTTCTGAAGTAGAATTTTGTAAGGAGCAGCACCAGGTTCAGAAACTAAATGCCTTGTGATGTTGGATTAAGGCCCCTTCTCTGACTACACTGTACCCTTTTTTCCCTTGCTAGGTTTGTTGTCTGAATAAAGATCTCTTTAACCTACTTTTGTATCTGGGTCCTACTTCAATAAGATGTATCCACAAATATAATAATACTCACAAACAAAGAGATAATTTAACAAATAAAGATGAGTAATTTAATGAAATAGTAATTTGAAATGATAATGAAAATTAAACAAAATACTCAGATGCTCAAATTATTTAAGTATAACCCAACAAGTATAAACCCTTACACTTATGGCAGTGCACACAGTTTAGCAAATGAAACAGTAAATGTTTGGTTAGTTTCCACTATGACAGAGTCCTTAAACAAGCAAATAACTCAAAATTAACTCTGCAGAAAATATGCTCTAAGCAACCAGTGTATCAACAGAATTAAACAGTAATATCAGTGGGCCCACACAATCACACACACACATTACTCACACCCCCCGTTGCAGGTCTGTGTCGTGGCTAGAGTGCGGTGAGGCCTTGAAAACTTAAACTGGTCGCTTCACTCAAGTGAGCAAACAAACAAAGAAAAGACGGTACCTTTGTTCTTTGTTCTTTTGTCGATCGCAATCCATATGAGTACTTAATAATTTGAATCTCCTAGGAAGCAAAAATCGTCCCTCATCGCCGAAGGAACACCCAGCGCTTCCCGTGGCTAGGTGTGCTATCCGGATGATGACCATCGCTCTGTCCCTCGTAGCCAGAAGACTCGCTCGCCTTTTGGATTTCAAAAGCGCTTTTCACGGTCTCCGATGTCCCATGAAGAAACGTCCCACGACAGAACACAAATGGCAGCGAATGTGTGAAACAGTTTCAACACGCACCTCAGTATATGCGATGAAATGTGTGAGCTGTCTCGGATAAAGGGAGCGATGTCTCGAGTACTCAGTATAACTCCGAGAAACTCAATGTTAACCCATACTGTGAGCTAACTGTATCTCAGAAGTCCAATAACGAATATACTCAGTTTTAAACAAAATTAAACAAACTAAAATTGCATTTTTCCTCACATTTTGTCAGTTTTTCCGCTGGACGAAGCCGCCGCCCCTCGCGTCGCGGACTGGAGAGGGGAGCGCGTGCAGCCGCCGGACTCCGCCCCTTACCTGGACCACTCCTTCCTGATCACTGCCCTTCCCTGCGCGAAGCCCGCAGCACGACGAGGACACCAGATTCCCTGTTTATTTTGGACACTAGATGCCCCTTTTCCCAGGACACAATATTGTTTGATATTATTTGTCAATAAAAGCCTCTCCGAGGCCTGACGCCACACCCCCTGTGTCTGTCGTGTGCTCGTCCCGTGACAATATGCATATAAACAGCCTTTTAATTAACAGAGTAGAATAATCATGGCTTATAGTAAGACATGCAAACATAAAAGAAAACCAGACTCGAGAACAGCTATATATTAAGGATATAATCAAAAATTTGGAGTTGGGATAACCTCCAAACCAAAGCCGATACCTTTTTAAAAGCTCGTTATTGTCAAATGTTTCTAAAATGTTTATATTTTCCGAGGCAGATTGCTGGCAACAGCCATTTTAGGATAGTTCAGATTTGGTCTTAGTGACTTAGGAGTCCTCTTCACTACTCCTAACGTTTCACAGATTTAGGAGCTAGTTTTAGCACTAAAACGCTTTGTTAAATACTCTTAGATCCAAAATTTAGGAGTTCTAAATTTAGGACTGACATGCCCATTATTTTTAAGATTTTCTCCTAAATCGGCGAGTTATGAGCTACTTTTAGCCATAAGGTGCTTTGTGAATACGGGCCCAGAAACATACATTTTGATCCTCTTTATGAAATCCTCGGCAGACAGTTATCAGCATGTCAGTCATGTCGGAAATAGGCTCTTCGAAGTTCAGTGTAATGATTTTTCAGTGAAAAATTACTGGAGCACTACTTTGAAGAGTTGGCAAAAAATGGCATCAGGATCATGTACTCTGGTATGTTGACTAATTTAGTGTCAGAGTAACTGACATGTCCTAAAGTGAGTAACTTGTGGACTGCTGACTTGAGTCGTGAACTGTAAACTGTGATTTGGTGAACTGGTTCCTCCAGTTCACTAAAAAGAACAGGTTCAAAAGAATGATTCATTCACGAACCAGACATCACTAGTACCATTATCGTTAGGATACATGGACGTGCTAGATGGTCAACTTGACTTTCAGCCTCTACATCCTGTTTGGGAAGCCTCCCCATAAGTGGGTGCTGGTGTTCCAGGAGGAAGTAGTCCTACACCAGGGGTGCAAAACTCAGTTCCTGGAGGGTCACAGCTCTAAAGAGTTTAGCTTAAACCCTAATTAAACATGCCTGATCCAGCTAATCAGCGAAGCCCGCAGCACGACGAGGACACCAGATTCCCTGTTTATTTTGGACACTAGATGCCCCTTTTCCCAGGACACAATATTGTTTGATATTATTTGTCAATAAAAGCCTCTCCGAGGCCTGACGCCACACCCCCTGTGTCTGTCGTGTGCTCGTCCCGTGACAATATGCATATAAACAGCCTTTTAATTAACAGAGTAGAATAATCATGGCTTATAGTAAGACATGCAAACATAAAAGAAAACCAGACTCGAGAACAGCTATATATTAAGGATATAATCAAAAATTTGGAGTTGGGATAACCTCCAAACCAAAGCCGATACCTTTTTAAAAGCTCGTTATTGTCAAATGTTTCTAAAATGTTTATATTTTCCGAGGCAGATTGCTGGCAACAGCCATTTTAGGATAGTTCAGATTTGGTCTTAGTGACTTAGGAGTCCTCTTCACTACTCCTAACGTTTCACAGATTTAGGAGCTAGTTTTAGCACTAAAACGCTTTGTTAAATACTCTTAGATCCAAAATTTAGGAGTTCTAAATTTAGGACTGACATGCCCATTATTTTTAAGATTTTCTCCTAAATCGGCGAGTTATGAGCTACTTTTAGCCATAAGGTGCTTTGTGAATACGGGCCCAGAAACATACATTTTGATCCTCTTTATGAAATCCTCGGCAGACAGTTATCAGCATGTCAGTCATGTCGGAAATAGGCTCTTCGAAGTTCAGTGTAATGATTTTTCAGTGAAAAATTACTGGAGCACTACTTTGAAGAGTTGGCAAAAAATGGCATCAGGATCATGTACTCTGGTATGTTGACTAATTTAGTGTCAGAGTAACTGACATGTCCTAAAGTGAGTAACTTGTGGACTGCTGACTTGAGTCGTGAACTGTAAACTGTGATTTGGTGAACTGGTTCCTCCAGTTCACTAAAAAGAACAGGTTCAAAAGAATGATTCATTCACGAACCAGACATCACTAGTACCATTATCGTTAGGATACATGGACGTGCTAGATGGTCAACTTGACTTTCAGCCTCTACATCCTGTTTGGGAAGCCTCCCCATAAGTGGGTGCTGGTGTTCCAGGAGGAAGTAGTCCTACACCAGGGGTGCAAAACTCAGTTCCTGGAGGGTCACAGCTCTAAAGAGTTTAGCTTAAACCCTAATTAAACATGCCTGATCCAGCTAATCAGGTCCTTCAGGCTTATTTGAAAACTATATGGTATGTGTGTTGGAACAGGGCTGGAACTAAACTCTGCAGAGCTGATGCCCTCCAGGAACTGAGTTTTGCACCCCTGCCTACACATCCACCAAGTAACCCAGAGAGAAGTCTGGACAATTGGGTGGGGCAACACAGTGGGATGAGGGTTTCATGCTTCAGTAAATAAAAAAAATAGCATCCCATCTTAAGTTTTTGTTGTTGAATATACCGTTTCACTCCAAAATATCACTATGAAAGTGAAATGGGTTGTGAATGGTTTCATGTTGATTGCAAATGTAAATGATAAAAACTACTTTCACAGGCTCAATACATATCTATTTCAAATGTGATGAAACAGTTTTACCCTGTAAGTGTATTAAACATTATGCCAGCAGTCCTATAGTCATTCTAGTCTTGTGTGAGCTAAAAAAAGATTTCCTCTATACAATCATTGTTAGTGTTCAGCTTCCCTAAAATACACCAAATTGGATTTAAAACCTATACTACTGCTAAAAGCAAAGCTACAGTGTCACTGTAACCCAACACTTGGCCTGAAGCTTCTGCAGACTGCAGGAATATGAGGAGGATCTGTTAGAGAAGGCTTTCTGCTTCATATAATCTAGTTTGTGGGCTTTTAAGAGCAGCATGCCCTCCTTAACATTTTTACCGTACGTTACCATACAATTTTTAGAAAGAAGCAAGGTTAATCTTTCATTTAGGCTATTTTGAAACCTGCATGGATTTTGAACATGATTATGGAGGGAGTTTCAGATCAGCCATAGGCAACACTTTTGTTCCAGAATATCATCTCCTCTGTAGTTGCGAATTGGAGTTTGTAACTTTTGTCCTGTGGCTTGATTTGGAATTCTACCCCACATTTCCTGGCCTCCATGTTCATCTCTCCTATGTGTCTGACTTCATAGAGCTATCCTCAAGCTTTGAAATGTCAGCATTGGCTTCCTGTGTATAGAATATATCATTTTTATTCTTCCTTGTGTGAATGTGCGTGTTAGTGTGTAATACTACACAACAGCCAATTTTTTAAAATATAGATATATATGAGGTATTTGATTACCCAGTATACTGTTGCATTATTTGTTGTTCACTCATAAATCGAGCATTAATTCAAAAGTGGCACTTATAGCACCGAAGACATACTAAAAGAGTTTTACATGCACATCAGACCTCTACGGCTCATATCACACGCTTATCTGTCTTTTCCGCTGATAGTCCTTCAAATCCATCCCATTATGAGTGCTACTGAACATTGTCATTATTATGACAATAAACAAACATAATTTGAAATTGTTATTGCAAAAGAAACATGGCTCGTCCATCTCTTCTCTACTGCAGCACACCCAGCAAATTTCTCAAACACAGCTATATTATTTTATACAATGATTATGTAAGTTTGTAATCCATTTAAAGAACAACTTAAAGAGCGACTTAAAGAAAGTCTTATACTGAGGGATGTTGAGTTCAGAAATCCATTAAAGGGATTAGTTCACCAAAAAATGAAAAATTGATCATTATTTACTCACCCTCATGTAGTTCGAAATCTTTTTGGAACACAAATAAAGATATTTTGAACTGCTTTTGTCCATGTAACACTGACTTTCATTGTACAAAACTTCCCCCCACCCAAAAAAAATCTGTGTTCCACAGATTAAAGAAATTCCTCTGACTTGTGAGTAAATGAAGACAGTTCTTTTTTTTTTTTTGGACGAGCTATCTATACCTTAGTGTTCTGAGATATGCAGCCTCTGAGCAAATAAAAATGTTGTCTGTGTTTGCACTGCAAGATAAACACAATCTCTGTATCTAAAACACAAGGTCAAGGAACAATGTATAATATATTTTCTTCTTATATTTCTACAACACCATCACAACACCATCTTCATTGCTTTTCTATTGACTTGATGGCTGAATATATGGAGAAAGGATGCAGCAGAACATTTAATCATATATTTTCATCCTCTCATGTGCACTGTACAGAAAAGTGGTTTTCTGTACAGTGTGAAAATCCAAAGGGGTTATCTATAATTCAACAGCATTCTACTGGTATGTAATTTAAAATTTGTCTATACATATTTTAGTAACCCCCTAGGGTGGTCACTTAAATCGACAGACGTGGCTGGGGTTGGTTCGTTGCACCAAATTACAGCGCCTAAAAATAGCTGATTCTTCAATAATCCTGTAATTGAAGTGCAAATGCCCACAGTCAGTCTATATAAGTGAGCCATTGTTGTTTCAAACTGATGCCCCAGTAAAATTGCAGTTTTGTTCACTTTTGAACGATTATATTGCTTCACTACAAGTATTTTGCAAATGGATTGACACAACAAAGTGTGTTAAATGAATAGTTTCATTATGCTATTTCGCATGGTGATCTGAACTCGTATGCTTTTTTGTGTGGAACAAGAAAGGATAACTTTTAAGGAATCTTTACATAGCTCTTTTCCAACAACAATTTTTAGTAATCACGCCTTAAAACACCATAAAAGTAGTTCATACCAATTGTGAGCTATATTTCAAGTCTTAAGTCATATGCTGATTACTTTAATTTATTCACAGGTGATCCAATAGTTATAACAGGCCACAGCTTTCTACGGTTACTTTGTTAAGGCAACAGGAGTGCATGGTTTTCCCATCTCTTAGTTTGGAGAAAGCATTAACACTCTGGAGAACAGTGGGGCGTGAGTCTTTCAGCTCACGTAATGAATCCTCACATTCCCTCAACCATGAAGTCACTGGCCTGCAAGCTTAAATTGGGTCCCTGGTGAACGGTGAACCCTCTCTCTGCTGCGCCACAGGGAGTTTCAGGTTTGATTGGAGAGGTCAGCATGTCTCGGCTGGAGCCTGCTGGGGTCACAGCACCTCAGTCTAGTTCAGCTTTAATTTACAGACCATTCAAAAGAAAATCCCTCCGCATGTTACTTCGACTAATTTCAACCGGAAACCTTCACTTTCCAAGTGGACTAATACAGTTCTAATGACTGTACGTCTTTGAGAAGAAACAATCAATGTCCCAGACTGACTGTAAGGAAAGCAGAACATTTTAAAAACTCAGCTAGAGTCCTCTTTTCTGTCAAATATTTATTATTATCAGTCCACAATAATGCCATGGCTGCATTCACATGGAGTCAAACATATTGAAACATTGATTCATATTTAATCCATTGTTAAAACAGTCTGCTTAGGGTGGATTGTTAGTCTTAGTTGGCCTCACAGCACAACAAGTCCCCTTCCCATTGCACCAGGCCAGCTTGACTAGTTGAATACAGCTTGGTGGCCAACTAAACCAGCAAAACACTTTAGGCTTCAGTGATCTTAGTATTTATTGATTGTCATTAAATATTTTTGTCTTCATTATCTTATTCATGGAAGTATTTTCATCAAATCAGAGCTTCAATCCACTGAGGCTCATGGAGTTTTAATGCATTTTAAGTATACAGGGCTTCTGTAGGTCTTTACAATTGCAAATAAAGATGAAAACTGGACTACTGTTACTAGTGGTCACACCCCAGCCACTGCAGTGAGAATTAAATTAAATATGAATTCTATACATTGGATAAGTGGTAAGAATATTTGTCGTTATCAAAATAATTTTTTTTTTTTTAATTGAAATTAAAAAAAAAAACCACTACATAGTTGTGGTCTGTGAAATACAACTTTGTTGGGTTTTATGTGGTTTTCCAGTGTCAAAATTTGCCGTATTGTAGAACATTATACTAGCAAAACAAGGTAACTGAGCTGACACAACATCAGAGAATTTAGATCCAAAGACAACATCCATGTATTCAAAGAGAAAGTCACATTGAACCTGCTGAATTTGAAGATGACGAAAGGAAATCACTCTCTCCTTTGATGGAATACCACCTTCTCAAACAAACAACTACAAAGTGCATGAAAGAGCAGAGAAATCAATTCACAGTCTACATTAGAGCAACTGAAGAGGTTTTCCTGTGTGTGTGGTCCATGTGCAAAATGCAAGAGAATTCTTTCATATATTGAGTGTTTCATCTGCGGTGAGGTGATAGCTGCACACCTTATTCATTCAGTCCTATCTTTTTCATGTATATATTGCTCTCTCATAAATCAGCATTGTTCGTCATTAGTTTTGCTTCACAGCTCAACATGCATACTATCTTTGTTTACCTGAATTAATCATTTGTTCAGTGATTTCTTGTGTTGTGTGCAGAATTAATTCAGTCTCTTATTATAGCTGTGGGCTTTATGAAAGTGTAAATTTAATTTGTCTGGCAAATTCATGTATGGTTTAAAGAACCAAATCATAATGTGAAAATGATCAAAACATAACAAAACCTTTAATTTTGTGTTGTATTGGTGGTGTAATGAAAATAAATATTCACAGTGTTTTTCTCTTTGACATTTAGTAAGGCTGCACCGGCTGTTCAAACAATATGAGATTGAGGAAACTAGACCTTACATAGAAATTGCACAAACATTAATTTCCAAATGTAGTTATAGAGTAAAATTGAATGTTAAATATATGTTAATATATACATATATACTGTATATAAGTCTGAAAACTTACCGGGCTGTCCAGTGTGTGTTTCCCTGACAAGTTTACTCCTAACTTTTTTTTTGTTCTAATTTTCATTTTAAGATAGTTTATAAAACTCATTTTTTTTCTCTTCTGTTTTTGTTTGCTTAATATACACTTACAGTAAATACCAATTTTTGTACATACAGTATGTACAAAGATTGGTATTTACTGTAAGTGTATATTAAGCAAACAAAAACAGAAGAGAAAAAAAAATGAGTTTTATAAACTATGAATATACCCAGTCCCAGTCTCAGTCTCTCACAGAATATATAGGTTTTAAGAACTAATGCATTTTATTTCTTATGAATGTTATAGGTCTCCTAAAGACCTTTTGTAAAATGTGTGCTCTATGAAAGCACTAGCTTGGCAATAAACAGAACTTGACATCTGTAATATGTCCCTTGGGATGCATTAGACTTGCCAGTTTTCCAATGTCAAGCGCTAGAGAAATCCCTGGGCAGGCATATAGTGCATGTTACTGTGGTTCTACACCAGCACATGAAGCCATAAGTTTGCAGCCCACCACTGCTGGAACATAATTGCCATAGACTCAATTAATTCCCTTTATGTTTTCCAGTAAATCACTGAACAAATAGTGCTGTTAGCTCACAATGTTACTTCTGGGTTCACAGCACTTCACCAGTCAGTTAAAGCAATAGACTGGATCCTGCTTAAACACCATTAAATCTCTTGTATGACTTCTCAAAGACCATCAAACAACTGGAGGGAATTCAGCAGGAAGGAAAAATAAATATGTATTGAGATATGTTGTGGTATAGGGACTTATCAAATGATATACTGCTTCATATACAGCTACAACGGAAAGGATGTCTGATTTTCTGTAATTTCTGAAAGTGCTTTTACATTTCTGTTCTGTTACATTTCAATAGCACAATGAAAAGAACCACACTTACATTTTTTTTGATGATGCTTGATGTGTTTAATTGAAACCTGAGTCTTCATGTACTTGCCAATGTTCTGAGCACAGCTCGAGCCTCTTGTGTCTGAGCTGAAAGCCTTTAAAAGCAATTCTGTATTCAACAAAACGGCTTTATCAAAAGAAAGCAACAGATATTTCAGATTATTTCATTATTCAAAAATCTGTGATACTAATTAGATTAATTTGTCTCAGCCTGCAGTTTACAGAATATTTTACAGCATATTTTAAGTGGTTTAATAGCACCATAACAGAAGCAGCATAACATCTATTTGCGCCAGTACATTTTCATTGCAGTGCATATCTTTAAAGGCATTTTTCTCAAAATATTTTTTTTCTCAAGCACTGAGCCAAAAATAGGCAGTTCAGTAGTACTTACACCACTTACACATTTTCTGAAAACGTAATGTTCCGTGACCATCCATCCATACATCCATATATATGTATTTACTGTTCAAAATGGCAAAAAGTATTGCGATAATTTGTTTGCGAAAGGTTATTGGATTATGCTCATAGTTAATGTGATGACACTTGTGGTTTCTCTGCTACGGAAAAAAGACTTCTGACCCCAGTACATAAATACATCACCTAAACACAGACTGATTAAAAAGACATTGCAGAAATGTCTCAGAAAATGGCACTTGCCAAATTCAAACTTGTATCACCCGCATGGGCACCGCTGTTTATGAACGTATTGTGTAACTGCTGATGATTTTAGGTTTGATTTCAAAGGCGAATACTTTATTAGCACATAAATTCACTAACACTGACAACAATTTACGGTGACAAAACTTCATTCGTTTTATAAGAAGAGTTGATTTCTAGAACAGCGAGTGAAATAAACATTGGACATTTGAAATAGTTTATGCAAATAAGCAGAAATGTGGCGCAGCATTTTCAAAGGGTAGTCCAGACAGTGATTTACCATCTGATACAGGTGGATACTGCAATTTAGTAATGTTTACCAGAAACCAACAGCACAGTGATTCAGCGACCTCCAGTGTATTAAGCCCTCTATGAATGCCCCATAACACTGTTCACCTCAGATGTAGCCTGAAGAGTTCTCTCTACACCATCTGTCCTGCACAAATGGATTGTGATCATGGTGGCTTCTGGTAATACTGTGCTTGAGGATACTAATAAACATGGGTGATTTTACTTTTCCAAAGTTCATTGCAAAAGTCACTTGGCTCACAGCTTTAGCCATCTGCAAACATCTGAATTGCGAGCCCTGCCTAATCCCATGTGGTCCGTTTGCGCTCTGCACATAGAGGATTCAAAGATACATCATTTCCAAAAAGGTATTGTATTTAACATTCATGTGCATAACTCTGGGAAATCGAACTCCTGTGGCCCCTGATATTAATTCTAGTGGTGGCAACGGAATAAATGGAACATGATTCGATCTGAATTATTTATCAGGCACTCTTGGAATCAACAGACTAAAAGATGGCTGAAACTAATTCTTCCAATGCATTTTGCCATTGTGTTACCCAGGGATGTTGTACACCTGTTTTTTTAAGGAGGGTTCTTTTTTAATATTAGCTCTTTTTTTAACAACTTAAAAAATATTTATTTTGAAGAAAGTCGGTGGAGTCCAAACTTTCAAGCTTTAAAAAGGTTATAAAGGTAGGTATATATTCATATAGTCATATGTCCTATGAGGTAAATTACATTGTATTACTCATTGTATTTTTGCCAGTAACAGAACTGGTCACAATTAACAAACCTTACTAGTGATTTAAAGCATGTTATCATCCAAGTCACAGCAAATAGGCTTTCCAACTAATGTAAAACAATACTTACATAGTCTAACAGTAGTGCATTAATCTCTCTCTCAAGTGTCCCATAAAATCGCAACTGCTATCCTGCAACAGAGCAATAACCAGGTGGTCACACCATAAAGAAACTACAAATTTGGCGACACAAAACTTCATTGGTTCTCACATGTCATGATGTTTGGTCATGTGCAGTTGTTGTAATCATATTGAATAAAGGCTTAAGTTTGATTTATTCATCATACAAAGTGGTCATAACATGTCGAGTCATATGTACCCATGGAATAATGCATGGAAGTCTCCATGGATACAATTTTGCCAAAAGTTGTGGTCAGACTATTTTATATATATATATATATATATATATATCTCTGTCAGGACCACTATTGTCAAAGATGATTGACAATTAGCATTCAGTTTGGATTGGCAGTATGGTTCTGTTCTGGGCAAGAACTCCCTGCGCATCCATGCAGCGTAGCATGGATGAGAGCAGGGAGAGCAGCAATAATCCCCCAGGGTAAACAGAACAGAACCAACATAAATGTATTGCAGATATTCTTAAAGTTCAATAATTTTATGTACACATTTTAGAATTAGTCTGATTCAAAGGAGAATCAGAAGGCTGAATCCTGACTGACAGAGGAGGAGTTGGGGATGGAGGAGGGTAATTAGCTACTGAGCAATGCGAAAACTGCTGATAATACTGAGGGACCTTATATATGAATGCTTAGATAGGTGTCGTATTCCCATAGGTCGATGGGGATCAGCTGAGAGTCAGCTGATGCGAGCTTGACTAGCGTGACCTGCCAGAACTAATAATAATTATTTATTTATTTAGTCATTTAGATGCTTTTATCCAAAGCGACTTACAAATGAGGACAATAAAAGCAGTCAAAACTAACAAAATATATATACACAGTATATATATATATATATATATATATATATATATATATATATATATATATAATTGTAAATGTCTCATTACCCTGGGTTATGTTAATTTTCTGAATCAAGCAAGAGAGGGTGTGTACACTGGAGCTCAGTTTCAGTTCTCCAGGGCAAAGGGTGCATGCTTCTCTAATTAAATTTAGTTTCCTCAACCATAGAGAACAAGATTTTTAATTTTTTTAATGAGTGATTCTCACCTGTGTAAGTTCCACTGCCACTATTATAGGTTATTAGTGTTATTGGTGGTTGCCACATTGCTTAACAATGTATATTTGCCTGGCACAGTATGATTACTGTCCTTGAAAAGCATGCAGTAAATGGACAATTTATTTAAAATAAGTGTTTGTGTACATATATCCAGATGTTCATAGAAGCTGAGTGTTTTTTAAGAGTCGATCAAAGTACCTAGATCACAGTGATGGAGCAATGTTATACAGCGTCAGCAAAGTAAGCCAGATCATTGTAATCTGCTGGATCCTCAACAACCTAGCATTCAGAAAGGATCAGCAAGATGAGGAATTGCGCTGCACAAAATGCGTTCAACAGATTTTGTGGCTGATTTTGCATTTTACCTGATTTTGCTTACCTCCTTTATGATTCTGAAACAAAAATACCAACCCGATCTCACGGCAATTTACATATTTGACAAGGTGGCTAATTTGTACAAATTTTTATGAATTAATTTGTACAAATTTGTACATATTTTACAAGGTGGCAAATTCATAGGAATTTGTACGAAGGACCACACCTAACCCCACCCCTAAACTTCACATAAATCGTATAAAATCATACGAGTGAGGTCGTATGAATTCCTAAGAATTAACCACCTTGTAAAATACATACAAATTGGCCATGAGATAGCGTTGCAATAACTCATTCTTAGTAAATCCCCCTTAGTGTTAAGGGTTTGTTCAAATTCCTGAGCAATAGTAAAAACAGTACTAATGATTCTATTTTACAGAGCAATACTTAATTTGTTCTTCCTTTTCACCAAATATTAACAAGAAACTCTAAGTCTGGCTCTTGATTCCTTATAATTACCATCACATTCTCTCAGAACTCTCAAATCCAAATTTGCCTTCCCCATCGCACACACAAAAGCATTCAGTGGAGCTCTGCTTGGCATTGTAAGCACTGACCACCATCTGTTAACCCTTGGGAAGTGTTTGCAGTTCGCTGGAATCAATTTGACTGACAACTTCCCTATGGACCAGTCCATCTCATTTGTTTGTTAGTTTGGTAATTTGTCTTTCCTTTTCAGGTTGGCACGTCTCCACATATTACGATTTAGATCAGTCGCTACATGGTTCATTTGAGGTGAGAGACGGGCGGCGAGCATTGTTCTTGGTGTGACAGCCCTGTCTACACTAATTTCATGAGATAGGAACATTCTTGTACTGAGCTGTGATGTTTGTCTAGCAAGCTCAAAAAAAGGTTTAATTACAAATCCTCTCACAGGAGATGATCCATAGATCTTTTTAATTCCAAATGAATGTTTCATTTGTTGTTATCTCTCTTGTGTATTCTCAAAGGATGGACACTTAAATTAAAATGTAAATTAATTATTCAGGATTTGTTTTGTAATGCAAATTAAATTAGATTCTATTAAATGTAAAACTGTCACATTTGTTTTAATGTGTAAGTCTGTCATATTAACCAGGAATGTTCAATTTCAGGCCAGTTGCATGCCTGGCTTTCATTGACTGATTTGAAAATATGACAGTATCACTACTTTTAGTATCAAATAATCAAATAAAAATTTTAGTCTTCATGGATGTGAAACAAACATTTTTTTTAAATGGCTTTAATGGCTTTTGTGTATTCATATATAAAGTTAGCAAACTTTAGCAAAACTGTTTTTTAAAGGGCAATATTTGTTCATTGGAATTTGCCATAAAATACAGTCTGTCATCCATTTGTCTCAAATACAACTGAATTATTAATTGTAATAAGTTATTTAAAGCAATTACAGCTGTAACCTGGGTAAAAAAATGGTCAATTTAATATGGTGCAATTAATGTAATGAATATGTATGTTGTGTTTAGTGCGATTCACAACCTCCCATACATATTAATCATGGCTCCTTTACAATTATTTTGTTTTTTAAGTGTGGTTGCAATGTACCTGCTAAAAAACATGGTTTTGACAAGCACATTTCTATATCTGTTTATTTATTGGATTATGAATAGCTAATCCCTCCTTGTAGAAAATAATCTTGACAGCGATTGGCTGTTGTGAGAGAGAAGGCAGGGTGATAACCTGCTGATTCAGTAGGTGAAATGCAGTCATCCAGGGGGGTATTCCAGGGGTGTATTCCAGAAAGCAAGGTTAACTTACTGTGACATATACCCTGAACTCTTGGTTGATTAACCCAAACCTTGCTTACTTGAGGAATGCTGGTTCCAAAAACATTCTCAACAGAGCCACGAATCGACGAGTCACTATGGAAATGGACTAAGAAAAAGCGTGCCAAGTTGCTTCTTTCTTCTTCATTTGTTCAATGGCTATTTACATACCTTGTGCATATCACCACCTAATTGGTTATGCAATCATTTTTCAAACTTTTCGTTTCATCTTTAATCACTGAGAAAAATAAGTATATTGTTTGTTTGATGTTGATTAATAAGACATATGATAATTTATTTTTATTATAGAAATACATTGTAGAAAACGACATGTTGCAAAAAAAAAAGAAAAGAAAAGCAGAACCATGTGCGAGATGACAATAAAATAAACATACATATCTTAGAATAAATACATCTTGCTATAATAGTGCTTTATTAATATCGACACGACTTAGATATTACCTTATATATTACATATAATAATATAATAGTGCTTTATAATATAGGCCCAGGCTATATATACAGTGGTGTGAAAAAGTGTCGGGAATTCATGGTTCCATTTATCACAGCAAGTCTTCCAAGTCCTGAAGTAGCAAAACAACCCCAGACCATCACACTACCACCACCCCCTATTTTTTACTGTTGGTATGATGTTCTTTTTCTGAAATGCAGTGTTACTTTTACGCCAGACGTAATGGAATTATTTCCAATAGTCTATTCTCTTCAGTTCATAGCTTTTCTCTTGGTTGCACTGCTTCCAGCAGTGTATGTTTATATTAGAGCATTTATCCAATCATATTTCAGCAATCGTGTTGCCAGGGTCCAAGAAATCTGCCTTAAGGCCTTCAGAATCCATAGTGCAGGCGTGTTACGGAGCTGACAAGACGTGAGATGTGCGGATCCATATGCAAGCTTTTATTTTGGAGAAGACAGAGACGTCGTCATTAAACAGGCAGGGTCAAACAGTGGCAAACAGGTATATGGCGGGCAAGACACAAGAGTAGTCCTAGGGCTAGCGTAGGTCGATGAACAGCAAACAGAATCAGAAGGGACAAGATTAAAGGGAGAAATCCAGGAAACCAGGCGAAGATCAGGAACCGAGAAAACAGCTAAGGCTAAGGCAGGGAAATGAATGAGGGCTCTGTAGTGTAGCTATCTGGAGATATGCGATAAACAATACTCGGCAGAGGGAAGGGATCAGAGTGAGTGTTAAATAGTGAGGGA
>NW_015505773.1:35533-43744 GCF_001515645.1 Sinocyclocheilus grahami | reverse complement strand
AGACTCGTGAAGATGAAAAACCACTAGAGTATGGTAGGTTAATTTTCATTTTTGACTCTTTTATCGCTTGATGCATTGTATGCTTATGTTATTTGCGCGATATAAAGCCAGGTTCATAGTCGTGGTCAGAATTATTGGCACCCTTGGTAAATATGATCAAATAAAGCTGTGAAAATAAATCTGCATTGTTATAAATCTAACCTTTCATTGGAGAATAAGAATTTAAAATGGGGGGAAATATCATTATGACATAAATGTTTTTCTCTAATACACAGATATTTGACAATTTGACGAGGTGGCTGAGTTGCCTCGCACCACGGATCTTGCTCTTCATGCCACTAAGCAGACCGCCACTACCACTGGCAAATCCATGGCGGTTACGGAGGGACATCTGTGGGTGAGTCTGGTGGATATCGGGTCGAAAGAGAAGGGCTTTCTTCTTGATGTGCCGGTTTCCCCTTCGGAGCTTTTCGGCACTTCTGTTGAGAAGGTGGTTGTGAAGATTAAGGAGGCCAAGACACGCTCGGCTGCCTTTAAATCCTTCATTCCACGAAGGTCTAGGCTTCGGACTTCGCCACCAACCTATATCCATGAGCCGGAGTCATGCGCGGGAGCCACGGCTGGTGAGTACGATCCATTTTCATCTACTCTACTGCTAGTTCTTGTGTATTCGATGCTAGCCTTTCTCTGCAGCGCTACTCGGACCTGTTCTTTTTTCTGACTTTTAGGTTTGACCCACTTTCTAAGTCAGGACCTCCTGCTGTTGACCAATTACAGTGATGATTTCACTCATCGGTTCTGGATGATAGCCCTCATCTTTGGCTTGGACACACAGCCTGGGCTTCTGAGGAAGCCTCCCAGCATCAGGTCACCAGTATAAAGCTGCAACCTCAGAAACTGCGGGTCCTTCTCGGGGGCTAGTACTCTTAGTACATGCTTCATGACATGCTCCCTATCCTCTGGCCAGGGTGCGCTACTCATTTCTCACCCTGAGGGGTCTCCCGAGATTTGAGTCGCCTTAACCTTCATGCACGTTCTCTGAGCTAGAGCTCCTCTCGCTGAGGCGTTGAGGAGCTCAATTTGGTTGAACCAGTAATCACCCCTCTGTGGAGTGGGCTGGAGTACACCGCGTTCCCTGAGATAAGAGAATTTTTTTGTTTCTGTGGAAACCCCTCTGAGGAGCAGCATTAATGGTTATTATACACGCTCTCTTTCGATATGAGAATGAGACTGTGTCCAGCTGCTCCAGTGGACTGTCTCTTATTGGGTCTTGCTGGGTTACCCCTTCTAATCTAGCGCCCGCTTCTGGTCGAGCTGAGAAGTGCTCCCCTCTCTGTGAGGGTTAGCTATGAGTCACTCCCAGTATGTGCTGTAAGGGCTCGCCTCAGCTTGAGAGCCGACAGCGCTGCTCCCAAAGTGTTAGGCCCATCTCTGCCGCCTCCTTGGTCAGTTGCCTTTATGTTGGGACCTTGTTGTTCCCTTAGAAATGTGTGATCCCCTTCTAGCAGGATCCCATTTCTAAAGTCCCATTTGTGATCTATCTGCCCCCGGACACGGCTGTGCTCCATTCACTGCAGGAGGGTACCTTTGAGCTCGCTGGTCCTGGGCGGACTGGGTGAGTCCTCCTCTTGACTTGAGAGTTAAGTCATTTACCCTGGGCTATTGGTCGCTTCGGTCGAGCTGGGTTCCTCTCTCTCTTCGCTAGGGGTTGAACCCTCCACTCTTGAGCTCTGTGACAGTGACATCAGGTAGCTGGGCCACTTGCTGCTTCCCTGATAAGCTGCCTCTATTCGGGTCAAGAAAATGTTTCTAAATCCATGCTATGTGTAACAGGTGTTATATTAATTTATTAATTTCACACACAATCTCTCCCTTTGTTATTATCAATTATTTTATATTTATATAATTATTTTGTATTCTGACAATTTTTATTTTATTTGAGATGTTATTTGAGCTGTTTCTATACTTATGTTCATTTTTCAGTGTTTGTTGTAGTTGTTAAATATAGTATGTGGCCCCTTTAAGGATTAAGGTTCCGGTTGCTTTCCTTCAGTTCACGTAAGCGCGGCTGGGGAAAGGTGAGTTCTGCTGGAGCTAAAAAGTTTCAAATTAGTTTGTTTCTTGGGATTAATAAGTATTTTTTTTTTGTTAAAAATATAGTTTAATCTTACTAAATCACTAATAGAGATTGTGTTACATGAAGTATGTATTTTTTTGTGTTTATTAACCATGTATGTCTAAGTTCCGTGGCTAAAATGATCCGTTTTGACTGGCAGGTCAATGCTGAAATTGTGGAGAAAGGCTACGGATTGACATTTTTTTCATTAATTTTCCTTATTCATTCATTCAGAATAAAAAGTGGTCTGAGGAATTTCTGTTGTCCGGTCTCATTAAATGATCAACACAACACAGAGTGAAGGTCCAGACCGGTCACATATGGTAAGTGCACATGCTAAGCTTCTGTGCACTTTCTAAAATCCACATTGTGGTAAGTGTGCATGCTAAGCATTCTGTGCACTTTCTAAAATCCTGTATGATAAGGGTTACATGCTGTCAGCCTCGTTCCCTTTCTCTGAGTTGGCTTAGGCCCCGGTTCTCACCTTGGGCTCCACTCAACTAATGTATCTCTGTTGATACATTTCTGAGCAGGGTGAGCTTCCCTCACCTCAGAGGGTTGTCTTTGAGCCTGCTGCTCCGGATTGAGTGTCTGAGGACTTCTGGGCATCTGTGAGCAGATGCTTCGGGATCTGTTCTGTGAGTGTGCCACAGTCACATAGGGCCCCTAGGCTGGCTTAATACAGCCTCGGTTACCCCTTAAGTGTCAAGGTTTTCAAGGAAGGACCCAACTGCAGAATGGACAGGGGAATCAATTTATTAGCAGACTTAGAACACAACAGGATAAGGCAGGGAGACAATCACACAACAAAGCAGGGTACATAACAAGAGAACGGGCTGGTCACGGATGGGGGGGTAACTCCAGACTCAGTGGCAAGAGGAGGCTAAGGTAGCAGCTCAAGGCACCACAGGCTTGGCCCTGGGGGTGGTGACTCTTGAAGCCCCAGACAGGGCTGCCAGGTCAGGAGAATCCGTAACCAGGGGGAACACAGGTAGCAGGGCAGGAACCACTCGGCAGACACACTCAATGACCAGACAACAAGGGAGACAAGAGAAGACACAGATCAAAAATGGGAACGGCAAAATAACAAGGGTAGGAAAAAATAGACTGAAAGAAAAAACAAATGATAAAATAAGTACTAGAAATAAGAACTGAAATTTCTCAAAACAAAAGTATCACCCTCTGAAAAACTTGGGAGAAAAAGGGTCAGGAACTATAAACCAAAATAGAAACAAGACAGCGACCTTCCTGAAACTGAAACAAATACTAGAAATAAAACTGGAACTTACTCACGACACAAGGATAACAAAATAAAAAGGGAAAAAATCGAAAAAGAGTTCAGGACTAACAATAAAAGGATGAAACCACTAGGACTGTACTAGACTATAGACAAAACACAGATACAAGGAAACTGGGACCAACGAGAGGGAAACTGGACTAACCGAAGTCGACTGACAAACACACTCGAACAAGACTAACGGCAACAGCAGTGAGAATTCACACACACAACTAAAGAGGAGACAAGGAGGAAAATGCTGACAAAGATAATAATGACAAAAGGAAATGGAGACACACGAAGGTACTGTAGACAGAGGTAATGAGAACACTGATGACAAACGGAGGCACTGAAGACAAAGATGTAAAATAAGAGAAGAGGAGAAGGATTGTAGAGAGCCTAAAAGGGCCTGTACTGCAACATTTTCTGTGTTTCTAAATAAAATTGTAATTGTTTCTGGGGAAAGAACTGATTTATTTCCTTAATTTGGTGTTTTGATTAGAGTTAGTGGTATTAAATACAGAGGTTGACTGTTTCATTTCCATCGCCCTGCAACAGTTGGGGTAAAAGGGAGTTCTTATAATTAGTCAAGAGAAAATTAATAAAAGAACCAGTGTGTTCTTTCTGAGAGTAGGTTGTTACACAGCTATACAAATAAATATCAAATAGAGGCGTTTCCACAGACAACACATAAAACACAATTAATCTGTATAGGGACATTTTCCCTGCTAGAAAATCAAGCTTAAGCTAGCAGCTGTGTTTTGGAACATAGCTGGTTTCTAGTTCGTCATTGGGTGGTCGACCATCCACTACTTTCCAAAAATCAGCTTAACCAGCCTAAGCTACTGTGACCAACTGGTAGCTGTTGCTTTTTCAAGAAGATATACCATCAGCTAATGACTGGTTTGGACCAGGTACAAACCATCTACGATGTTCCAAAACACATCTAAAAGCTTAAGTTGGATTATACCAAGCAAGGTTGCTTTAATACTTTAAACATCTGGGGCACTTTGGTCACTTTTGTGGCATGTTTGTTCTAAGTCCTGGTTAATTTCTGACCCCAGTGTATCCACCTTGTTTTTAACACAAGAGCGCAGTTGGCCATTTGTAACTTTAATGTACAAGGCTTCCATTCGTTTCTAGTTATTTTACATGTACAAATATAGTCAGTTATAATGATTTATATTGCAAACTAGTATTTGTTATCATATTATTTTAATTCATTATCATAATCATAATATATTCAGCATAAGATGGACAAAATAAGAGCAGTCTTTCAATAAAGCACTGGTATTTAATGTGACAGGAGCAATAGTTCTCCTGAATGAAGTAATTCAGACGCAGGATTAGTTCCTTATTCTTTTGGCTTAATGGAGATTCTTGATTGATGTGCAAGACATCCTAGAATGATACCTATCTATACATCATGTTGTTTATGTCCATTAAAATAGAATATAAGTTGTTTAAGCATGGGAATATAAATGTCATTAAATCTTTCCCTAGACCTGAAACAGATACTGAGATTTATATTTCTACATTTACTGTTCAGTAATGTATAAATATAAAGAGGTAAGAAGCTAGTGGCGTCTCTAGCGGGGGGAAGGATAGGCCTAATGCTGGCTTCAAATGCTTTCGGAGTTATTGTAAAAATGAATTTCCTAGCCACAAATTAGACAAATCACTTTGCCTAAGCCATTTGCAACTGCTAAGATATTACACAGATTAATGAAAACATTTAAAAGAATATTAATCAGGATTTCGGTGAGCTTGTAGAAATTTTGCATGAGGTCAGATAAGTCCTAGTGATGGACTGGGTGGTTTTCACCACATGCTGCAGTGCAGTTCACATGTCAGTGACCAACAAATGTCTAAAAATCATCTCTTGAAAGACAAGTTATTGGCTGTACACCAGGCAGCAAGCTGCTCCAATTCATTTTTGTATACTGATTCGTCACTGTTAGATGAGACCCACTACCGTGGAATCATCAGATGATATGATTGCTGTTGTGTCTGGAAACAAAGCTGTGGATCAGCAGGATGTACAGCAGTGAACTAAAGCCAACAGCCTTGTGTATTCAGAATGGTAGCTATTGAGAGCTACTACCATGGATCCTAACTGCACTCTAATAAATTAAAATAACAGCCCGTATTCTGAAATTAGAATATGTTGTTTAATTTTGCTACAAATTCTGGGAGCCATTGGCAAAATCAGAAATCTTCAAGTGGGAGGATCTTGGTGAAATAGGGTGAACCTCTTGATTATGTAGCAGTTTGTATGATTATTTAGCAGTTTAATTTTATTTCCAGACCACTGGTATTGTCTGGCAGCTTTGATTGGGTGGACCAGCACTACCCTGGCTCTGGAAGTAATACATATTTTATTGAAGAGTTTACAGCAAAGTCGTGGAAAAAGTCTCCAGTGTGCCGGATTTGAGGTAAGGGATGGGGCAAGGATTTAGGAGCAGAGCAATGGGCTTTTTATTAAAGTTCAAGAAAGAAACAAAAACAAACAAAAACTATTCCCGAATCGGAAAAACAAGGCAAGGCAGGACTGGATGCTGGACAAGGCAAGGCAGTTCAGTAAACATGTACACATATCACATATTGTGTATTGTGAGTTGCTACCACATGCATAAATGATAATTGAGGTTTAGCTATATTTAATGTTGCTGTTTTATTGACAGTAAGTTTTTTGTTTGAAGTGACCATTAGGATGATTAATTTAGTTTGACATACATTTGATATTATATATTTTTTAAAGAAGTGTCCTTTGTGGGTGAGATACAGTTGATGATATATTATGAGAAAAAGGAGTAACTATGCATATAACTTTGTTGTGCAAAATTTGATTATGCTGAAACCATAATGAGAACTGAAGATTCACTATTTTACCATAAAGCTGTGGATGAGATACGCAAAGTATATACTTTCATTGTCTTTGACATCTGATTTATGTCTTGAAAAGAAATTGGTAAGACTATGAGGGTTATTTTTATGGATAGAGTAATAGATTCTGCATAATTTAATACATGGAAAAAAGTGCAGTCAGTGAACATCAAAAAACCCGCAGAGTATTTAAACTAGTTTTGTAAACATTGTTGTAAACACTTTGGCAGGAGGAATGCAACTTTGTAGAGAGACATCCACAAAAAAAACATACAGTACTTGAGTTTTGGAGCAGGGTTGGAGACTTCTGCAACAATGCAAGCACAGCTTTGTTTGCAATCATAAATTAAAGCCTAATTATTTTAACTTCATCACTGGTCATTTCTGCGTCAGTTTTGAAAAACAATCAAGAAATGCTTGTGCAAATGTTGTTCCACTTGTGGGTTTGTTCTACATAATCTTATATCTTGCATACTGCAGTCTTTAGCATGTTTGTTACAGTGGTGCTGTGACCTGTGGGGTTTCAGGAGTGAGTGTAATGGAGGCCAGCTAGTAGAGATAGCTGTGCAGATAAACCTTTGTCCCCTGGCCTTAGGTGGTGCACTAGAATCCAGTTTTTAGTGTCCTTATTCATTAATTCGACTGCAATGCCGACGATTGCTTGTTCGAGCCCTGCTTGGTCGGATTGAGCAGAACAGCTTATACATTTATATAGATTGATATATTCAACTCATTCTCAAGAACAACCACCTAACAGCTGACTTTCCCATTTCAGAAATCCAAATAATTGGTTTCAGAATCCCAATGCCAAATCATTTAGAAAAAAAATCCATTAAACCATTCACAAAAATACCACCGCAAAGTGTACATTTCTGCAAATCTGGAAGTCTTTTTTTTTGCTAACAATGATGCAAACATACAAGAGGGGAACTCTTTAAACATTTACACTAAAGTTATAAACTGCCATTTTTTTATTAATGGTGTAGGATATCAGACCGAATCAGACAATCTAAGATTTGGTCAAAACATGGTTGAAACATGAGGAGCCGAATTCCACAGAGGCCCAAGACAACAGGATGTTCATAAATCAGATCCTAGCACTAGCCAGTCTGAAGCAAGCCTAACCAACTCTTTCACAGAACAGCTTTCAACATTAACACAAAAGGAACACACTGATCATAACAACTCAGGAAGGAGATTGTCAATTTTAGGGCAAGTAATTAAGATTAAATGGACAAAGAGATGACAGCATGACCATCACGTGATAGTAACCACAATCACGAGCTCTGTGGATTGACATCCCCCCACCTAGGAGACAAAGAACAGACTTTCAGAGATTCCTTACAGACCTCTTAATCTCTGGTCTTCATACATTCACATACATTCACAGAATGGCACAGAAACTGCCTTTCCATGCACCTAAATGACACTAAAAGGACTTGTGAACAACTAATCATTTCTATGCATAACTCCATATTATGTATGTAACCCACATGTGACTATCACATCTTAATCATTTATTGTGTATGTATTTTGAATAACTATTGAATAGCTTAAGGGTTCATATTCATGTTTAGTATGTGTGTGTTTGAATCTTCTTGCTGGAAACGTTTCTTCCAATCAATTCTTTGTCAAATGTATCATATTCTTGTTATAGAAATCATGTCCAAAAGTATACTCTGCAAGAGCGGGGAAACTCCATGTGATGAGATGACATGTTAATTTATGTATGGGGGGGAGAAATATACAACACCCCAGCAAAGACGATATCTAATTGGTCAAAGCACCATTTGGGATGTGTCCAAAAGCCCAGTTTAAATACTCAGGACACCATCAAATCAGCTCTTTTTTTGCTCGCTCTTTGTTTCACTTCTCTCTTTTTAGTCATAGCTTTGAGCTATGCTTTTTAATCATGCTTCTTTAGCTTTTTGAG
>NW_015505773.1:13533-33625 GCF_001515645.1 Sinocyclocheilus grahami | reverse complement strand
TCATTGAGGAACTCAATGCGAGGGTTAATTAAGTGATTGATGGTTGTTTAGGTCTTTGCAATTAGACATATTGCTGTAAACTTGGGATTCTAGTTTAACATTCTCTTAAACTAATTATTTCCTCACTTTCTGTCTTTCTGCAACTTGTGTGAATGCGTGTGTTTATGTGTTAGATTAGTTTATATGTCTTAGATTTATCCAATAAAGCCTTATTTATATTGAAAAGAGAAGTATCTTGTGTTTTGTGCTTACAAGTTAATGTCTTAAACTGCCGATCTTGTTACTGTGCTAATTAATAGTGTTTTTACTATATTTTGGATATAAATATCCATTGCAGAATTGATGTTATGCGGCCAGTTCAATGAATCGCTGGCCGTCTCAGTGATCAGCCGTAAAACAGTGATTCTGTCCAAATTTCCTTTAAAATCTTAAATGATTCCCTTTGAGCTAAATTGACCTGTTTCCCTTACAATGGTCTTGATTTACCATACAGAGGTATAACGTTTATCTCAAAGGAATTACATTTTCTCCATAAACTAATGTACAGTCATAATGTACAATCTGATTATTCTCATTATAAATAATCAGAACATTTCATTTCTCATCAGAGCTGTCCTAAATTTCAAACTACCCAGTTGGAATAGGCGATATGTGGAACATAGCAGACTCAGGGAGTGCAGAGGGATCCATGTGCAGAGATGTATTAGTAGCAACTAGGTGTGTGCAGCGGAGCCAATATTTGTATCTGTAACATTCTCAAAATTATTCGTATCTGTATAGAGTTGGGGAACTATGACGTCAGAACCTAGAAGTGTAGTTCGCCATGGGTTCCTTTCAGATTTTCCTATGGGGTTTTATAATGGGGTTTTTAAATTTATGAGTAAAATAAAGCCTGTGGTAAACAAAACATGATGATACTTTTACATTTTGTTCTACAATGTAAACTGCACACACTCACAGCCCACACATTCTTATCTAGTTACTTATTAAAAATATATGTTTTAAAAAATTAACAACATGAATGTGTGTAATTTACATTGTATAACAAAATGTAAAAGTGTCGTTAAGTTGAGTTTACCACAGGCTTTATTTTACTCATTAATTGAAAAACCCCATTATAAAACCTCACAGAAAAATCTCAAATGAACCCGTGGCGAATTACTCTTCCGGATTCTGACGTCATAGTTCCCTCACTCTATTCGGATAAAACTGGAAATGGGCGGTGATTGGGAGACCCGAGTTCGAGGGTATTATTGAGGGTTACGAACTCTGTGTACTGAGTAATGTCAGGACAACCACAACCTCAAATAAGATGAGGCTGACTCTATAAATAGCTGAATAGAGAGCATGGAGGTAAAAAAAAAAACTTTTACTATGCATGCAAGTCTGAAATTATAAAAAATATACCTGCCTAAATGCCGTATCTGAGAGAAAGAGTGAGACAGAGAACTCTATCCTATCATGCAAAGTTTTAAAAACATTTAAATAGACATATTAAGCACTAGAAAATGTATATGTATCATAGTTGATTATTAGGCTATAGAACTGGTTTGGTTTCTGAGAGATGCGCGGAGACTGAATGTGACTGTTTGATTTGCGATCTTGCTGTGCTTATTTCATTCATTCATGCATCATATCATACAAGATTTAAATAATTTAAATCCAGGGTCAGTCAGGGTCAGTCCAGGGTCAAACAGCAAGAAATTGGGCTAATCAAGTCCAAAAACACAAATCTAAGAGAGTAAACAATAAAACAAGTAAAGACACAACAATACTAGGAGGTGGTTAGGAGGAGGAGCCTCAGGTCAGGATGTTACAGAATAACTTCATTTTAGTCAAACAGTTTGTTTGTTTGGATGGTTAATGTAAATGAAACATTAAAAAAAATCTACAATCTATTTGAGCTGCAATTAATGTTTTGTAATGAAATTTTTACTTCTGATCTTTTGAATCTTTTTAAAATTATTTTCTGTTCAAAGTTTTTTACTTATATGTTATGCTGTTTAGTGTAAATGTATGTAATCCTAATTGAGATCCTCAATGTTTTATGCTGGATAATTAATTATTTGTAACAGTAAAATACAGATAAGTATTTATTTGGCATAAACCAGTGTGGATACTAATTAGTGACATAAATTTGAAATTTTAATGGTAATTTTTATAATCATGGGCCACTGGCTATATCATAATGCAAAATCACACAATTATGTGATGGCATATGAAGAAAAGTTCACCAATTGTTGGAAATCCTAATTTCGGCTGATAAAGTCACCACCAGCTCTGCAGTCTTTGCTTTGTTTCACTGAGCATTTATTTATTTATTCACCTGTCGCAAACTCATCTCATATTCCATTAATTCAAGGCTTGATGGATCTGTGGTCACTGAGTGGAGATTCATAGAAGTTTATCTTGATTAATGTCTGGTAATTATCTCAGCCTCCTAATGCATCTGTGTGCACAGGCATCTGAGAACAGTGTCCCTTCCAGGAAGCTATTGAGAGTGTCCGAGGAAACCATTAAAGATGAATAATGTTTGTCTTGACATAAGAATGTCTGCTTGTTGATTTCTTAGCAAGCAATCCAATATTGCTTTAGAATCTGTCATCTCCGTTGGCTGATTTTGCATCTATCTGTAAGTCACAATAAACACACACACACACACACACACACACACACACACACACACACACAAGCTTAGGTTAAATGAGCTGCTGCTGTTTTTATTAGTGTGGTAGCATTCATTTCAAATTTCCTTCATTAAACAGGATGTTTTTCTAGCTTTGTAATGATGATACCCCGAAACATTTTCACATATACAGACCAATTTGTAGTGTATTTTTTTGACAATTAGTAAGTGTAATGTTATGAATACAGCATAACCATACATTTCATTAAGTGATACAATGTTAATATACCAAGCTACTTTAACTACCAAAATCTGCCTTTTACCTTAAATCTTTTGATAACCACCATAATAATAGAGGTACAACAAAAAGCCACATTATGAATCAGAGTTCATTGTAAGTGGCCTTTATATAAAATATGGCCAAAACCTGAAAATATACAGTATACAGTATATCATACAAACACAAAACACCGTCAGGGTAACATGACGCAAAAATAATGCAATATTCAATAAACAACAGAAAATCTAGCACAAAACACCCTAATGTGCATTACTGTTAACAGAAAATAAGAAGAAACAAAACCAATAGTTATGAGTACTGTTGATTTTCATTTGAGCTCACTAAAAGAATATTTCCTAAAAATACAATTAAGCTCCACTCAATTATTTTGTTACTGAAATTCAATGGTAATGATTAAAACCGCTTAATTTAATAACATTGACTCTTTACAGCTAGCTAACTAACAGTAGCCAACTACTTAGCAGTCTGAAGCTTACATGTGCTAACACAACAGGACACTATCACTGCATCAGTAAATGCCAATGCTACTTACAAAATAATATAATGACAGTCTTAACATGCAATGTTCCATCCTCAACTTAACAAAAGGCTCTACTCTTTAGCACAATGGAAACCTCCAAAAACTTAAACAGAAATCATTTTAAGTCTCAAGATAACAAACATAAATATTCCCCTCTTATATGAATCTTGTGCAAAGATGCATAAAATAACATTTAATTTCAACATTTACTCTCCTTACACAATCTGAAGGAAAACATGCTGGAAATTAAAAATCTGCTGTAACACATTCAGTTTGAGGTCTGCTTAATATAATCAGTTATGAAGTTCGAATAACTTTTTCTATTAAGTGCAATGAATTTTCATTTAATAAATATGCTTCATTTAATAAATTTGACTTTTAGGTTTTACGGTGCAGAAATTTGACAGTAGATATATGTATACAGTAGTTTCAGATAGTGAATTGGTGGGTTTTTGTTAAATGTGAGCCAAAATCATCACAATTAAAAGAACCAAAGACTTAAACTAGAACAAAGACTATATATATATAGTCTATATAGACTATATATACTGTATATATATAAATATATTATTTTTTAAATTATTTTTTACTAATGTAATGTTTAACCATTTGCAGTTTTTTTTATCATACATGGTAAGGTAACTTACCAATTAGCAGGTTTTTGGTGTAGCATTTTCACTTTACAAATATTTTAATTGTGTGTAAATTATTTCTAAATATATGTATGTTGCAAGGAAGGAGATCAGAAATGAAAAATGAAAATAGTAGGTTAAGGGACTGTACAGTACAGTAGGTGACCTGTTCAAATGGCAACTGTGAGATATAGTTTATTTCTTACAGTTACCAGCGAATATTTTAACCAGCATACTGCACCACTGTTACTCTTGACTAACATTTGAGTTGAAATACTTTACTTTGTGAGGATTTTTAAATATGTGAAATTCATTTACTTTATTTTAAAAATAAAACAGTAATAATTTCAACCACATGTCCTTGGTATGGACTGCCAGTGGAAGTAGAGGTTGATTAAAGGTCCTGAATGCATTAGTGTCAGTATCCCTGCTGAAAACACCAGCTTAGGCTCAGAGTCAGACCAAAGGTTCAAACATGTGCATACATGTGGTTAGTGAATGTGACCAAATGTCATTTTTGTCTTTTGAGTATTGTTTTTATTATTGCGAATCTTATCTCATAAGATTTTGCTGTATTCTTGAGGTCCCTTAATGACCACTCTGTTTGGCATTTCATTAACTGCCTCAATTTAAAATGTTATCAATAATTTAAGTTGATGACAGAAACTACAGATTTACTAAAGTACAACAGATGGCAAATTAACAGATCATTTTCATACAAATGACTGCTATTGAAATCCAGCACAACTGGTCCTCTACCCTTCCTTCAGTAGGCAGAATCAGAAATGCGTAGCAAATTCTCCTTCGGTGAAAAGAAAGTCACTTCAGGTTCCATAAGTAAGGGGAGGATGAATGAATGTGGAAATCACAGCTCATCCAAATTCTCATTAGAAGTCTCAGGGGAGCCATTAGAGACTCATGAAGGAATTGTTGAGGGACGGAGAGTGACAGAACAACTCACCTTGAAGACGGCAAGCCAACTAATAGGGGATGGATGCATATCAATTATTCCACAGAAAATCAGTGTCTGGCAAACACTGAAAGTAGAAGGTAAAAAGTGAGTGAAAGAAGCTCTTAAGAAAAATGGTTCTAAACAGTACCAGAAAAGGATTCTTTGGCTTGTAACAATAGCGGAACCCTTTTTAGTGCTAAATAGAACCTTTTTATAGGGTTCCATATAGAACCATGCTTTGAAAATGCTATATAGGACCTTAATGGTGTTATAAATAACCTTTTTAATGATAGTGTTTCATTAATATTAATATGTTAATTTCATTAATATTCATATTATTTGTATATATAATTTATAAATATAGTTTTTTACCCCTCTGTCTGCCTGGTCTTATACTATCTTGAAGTGTCTATTAGGGTTTTACATAAAATCAACAACAACATCATCATCATCATCATCATCATCATCAACAACAACGTGTCAATTAGGTACTTTTTTTTATGACGTGAAATTGTAGCAAAAATGACAGTGTTCTAACAACGGTTCTGTCAGGACCACTATCGTCAAAATGATAGATACTTAGCATAAAGTTTGGTTTGGCGGTATGGTTCTGTTCTGGGCAAAAAACCTCCCTGCCCATCCATGCAGCCTGTCATGAATGAGCAGGGAGAGCAGCAATAATAACCCCCCCAGGGTTAACAGAACAGAACAAGGCAGATATCATTAATGTACTCAATGATATTTAAGTGTAACACTTTATTCAAGATAAAGGAGTCTGATTAGCAAGGAATATCAGAAAGCTAAGTCCTGACTGTGGCAAAAGGTGGAGCTGGGGATGGAGGAGGGTAATTTGCTCCGAAGCAAGCTGAAAAGCTGCTGAATAATACTGAATACAGCTTATATAGGAATGCCGCGATAGGTGTCGTATTCCTATAGGTAGATGTGATCAGCTGAGAATCAGCTGATGCAAGCTTGACTCATGTGACCTGCCAGAACTAACGCTAAAGCTTAATTTATTAGCAGAATACATTATTGAATGACAATGGACATTGAACATAAATAAATGCTTAAAGAAGTAAAACAAAATTAAACATAAAATAGTGTATTGAAGACCTCTAAGTTAATCATTAGGCAGTTTCTCTCTGCAGATGATGAGGTTGTAGGATGTGACAGCATCTGAAAAGCATAATTGAGTTTAGATATACAGTTTGTCTCCTTTCAATTGTTTATGTGAAAATGAAGGCCAAAAGTAGTATGTGATCACTTCACAATGATAAAAGGAAAAAAGTAATATAAAGTCATGGGATAGCTGGGTATGTTTATGCATAAACCCTAGTAATAAAAAATAAAAACAAAATGGACCATACAGTCAATATCTGTGTTACTTACTTAGTGAAGAAGAGGAGAGTAACCTTAACTGAACATAGCTGGTCACACTTACATGGTCTCTTAAACTAAAAAGAGAAAATACATGGGAAACCAGTTAGCATTTTAAATTTATAATTTATAGACATTTTAAGAAATAAATTATTTACCTGTTGAGAGTGTGTTGACAGTCTGTGTAGTTGGATGGCTAAGCTCCAGAAAATCAGTAATGAGGCATCTTAGAGTGTAGCCTCGGTTAGGGTTTTACAGTAAAACAACAACAATAACCACAACAGCAGCATGTTGTGTGAATTAAGTATGTTTTTATTGACATGCAAAATCGTCAGTGCTCTTAACAACCGTTATTAGATGAATACATTAATTATTGACAATTGACATTGTACATGAATAAATACATAAATAAGTAAAACACAAAATAAGAACAAAAAATAGATGTGATGAAGACCATGTTTCAGTGAAACAATCACAGTCAAATCAATATGATGCCTTTAAGTCCATCATTTTGGTGTGATTAAGTGGCTATTTTTCTCTGCAGATGATGAGGTTGTAAGATTGATATTTCTGAAATACACAATTGAGTTTAGAGTTTATGTAAAAACAATTATGTTTATGAAGGCCAAAAGCAAAAATGGACAGTATGTGAGCCCTTCACAATCTTAAAAGAAAAAAGTAATATAAAGTCATGGGATAGTTGTATTATTTTTTGTGACTGGGTATGTTTATACATAAACCCAAGTAATAATGAAAAAATCGAACAATATGAATTATAAATTAATTGTCTCTTTTACTTACTTTGTGGAGGAGAGATGTTTCCACAGCTTAGCAGAGCTGCACACACTTATATGTGAACACAAACTAAAAAAAGAGATAAGAACATGTTTGTTTGGAAACCAGTTACAATTTTAAAGTTACAATTGTATTTAAATTTAAGAATGAAATCATTTACCTGTTGAGAGTGTGTTGACAGTCTGTGTAGTTGGATCACTGAACTCCAGAAAATCAGTAATGAGGAGCTTTGACAGTTACAGATTTGAAAAAACGAAAGGGCGAGAACAAAGAACCCTAAACACAAAGAATCATTTCAGCATAAAAGGGTTCTTCAGAATGCTATGGTTCTAAATAAAACCATTACTGTATGTAAAGAACCTTTAAAGGACCATCTTTTCTTAGAGTGGTAGAATACTGGTGAGAGGAACACCGCCATTTCTACCAATACAATATCTCACAAATTGACCAAAATTGAATAAAAGAACATAAATTAATGCAATATTATGGATAGAGGATTTTAACAATTATGTTTATGAAGGCCAAAAGCAAAAATGGACAGTATGTGAGCCCTTCACAATCTTAAAAGAAAAAAGTAATATAAAGTCATGGGATAGTTGTATTATTTTTTGTGACTGGGTATGTTTATACATAAACCCAAGTAATAATGAAAAAATCGAACAATATGAATTATAAATTAATTGTCTCTTTTACTTACTTTGTGGAGGAGAGATGTTTCCACAGCTTAGCAGAGCTGCACACACTTATATGTGAACACAAACTAAAAAAAGAGATAAGAACATGTTTGTTTGGAAACCAGTTACAATTTTAAAGTTACAATTGTATTTAAATTTAAGAATGAAATCATTTACCTGTTGAGAGTGTGTTGACAGTCTGTGTAGTTGGATCACTGAACTCCAGAAAATCAGTAATGAGGAGCTTTGACAGTTACAGATTTGAAAAAACGAAAGGGCGAGAACAAAGAACCCTAAACACAAAGAATCATTTCAGCATAAAAGGGTTCTTCAGAATGCTATGGTTCTAAATAAAACCATTACTGTATGTAAAGAACCTTTAAAGGACCATCTTTTCTTAGAGTGGTAGAATACTGGTGAGAGGAACACCGCCATTTCTACCAATACAATATCTCACAAATTGACCAAAATTGAATAAAAGAACATAAATTAATGCAATATTATGGATAGAGGATTTTAGAGCGAAACAACAGATTTAAGTTAAAAATATATTAATGATTGATTTGTTTATTATAAACACACAGCATTTCATTTCATAAGATATTAATTCATAGACTGTAGCCTTGTGGATTATTTGTGGATTATTGTGATGTTTCTATCAGCTGTTTGGACTCTTATTCTGACAACAGCCATTCACTGCAGAGGATCCATTGGTGAACAAATGATGTAATGCAAAATTTCTCCAAATCTGTCCCGATGAAGAAACAAACTCATCTACATCTTGTATGGCCTGAGGGTGAGTACATTTTTCAGCAAATTAAACATTTTGGGTAAACTATTCCTTTAATAAACTCCAATATTAAGTTAGTAGAAATTTTCATTTTGATTGTTTGTTTTTTTTTCACTACACAAGCAAGTTAATTTCATTAACTTGAAATACTGAGTAAACTAACTCATTTCCCTATTTCATTTCGTATATAAACCAGTAAATGAACTTCATGGGAAGCATGAACATATGACATATGAGCATTTGGGTGTCTGTGGATCAGAGTTTGTGTAAATTATGATTACATAATTTATTCATGTTATTCTAGTGAACCACAGTTTTGTATTCATTGCACAAAGCTAAGTGAATTGTTCCACAGTTATTATATTGTATTGCATTTATCCTGCCTTTTGCTTTAGACCGCTTATATTTTTCAAAGTACAGCAATATATGCATTGACAATTAATGGCTATAGATTTATGCATCTAATATTCATAAAGTTTGATCCTTTATTGAGTACATACATTGCATATAAATGTTCCCATATACATGTGAATGTATGTAGACATACACACACATTCACAGAATGAGTTACAGCAGATTTCTAGTTCCCAGCATGCTTTGCTTCTGACTGTTAAAGTGTGATTTCATGGGTTTTTGCTCAATATTATTATAGGGGGAGATCTGTTAGTGTTTAATGTTGTGTTATTTTGGAATTTAAAAGGGTTTCTGGTATGTGTAAGTTTGTGGGGTTACCATTGTGCTGAAGAGGAGAGCCTGTGGTTGACGATTGGCCAAACACCGTTAAGACCATATGTTACTTTATTTAAAATGTAAAGTAAAAGTAAAATTACATACATTGTGATATATAAGTAAAAATATTGACACATATTTTTCAATATACAATCTTTACGTATTATTCAATATATTGTAATATATTTACAGAATATATTCTGTATATTTTCTAATATACTGTTATATAATTTAATATATTGGTCATTCATATATTTGTCAGTCCTGTGTCTTGCTCCCCACGTGTTCCATGACCCAGTTTTCCCTCATGTTTAATTATGTTTATTGATCCCAGGTGTTTCTCGTCTTCCCCTCGTCAAGTCCTGTGTATTTAAAGTGTGTCCAGTTCTAAGTTTCTTTGTCTGGTATTGTATGGTTTACCCTCCTGCTATGTGTGTATGTTTTTATTTTGGATAAATGAAGACTGTTGATTTATTCATCTCCTTCGTCTCCTCTACAGTAGTAGGCAAACCATGACAATATTAGGAAATAAGGTAAGGTGTCATTTCTCAAAGTCATATAATATCAAATTAATTCAGGTTATTCATGTCGGTCTGACAGGAAATTTATATATTTATACTGTGTGTGTGTATATATATATATATATATATATATATACTGTATCATAAACGGGTATTCACATCAGTTAAAAGGTTATTAGTTTCAACATGGACTACAGCTCTGGGATTCATTTACAATATCTTGTAAATATTTCTTATGATCCCATGGTACCAGATTTTGCTTTAACAGCTTAATCACGTTTCGCCTCAATGCTTGGAGGTATGGTATCACCGCAGTTGTGAAAATGCTCTCAAATTCAGGTGTGAATTTATTTAATACTTTCCAAACTTCATTTATAATCCTGTTGGATTAACTTTAAATCGCATTGCAAAAAGACATGATTGCCTGTGGTTACAGCACACAATCCCATGAGAATGTGTCTGTGTTTCTTCTGCTGCCCTTCTCTGGGAATAGTCGTGGGAACAAAACCGTGCCAACGAATCAAATCTCACAGAGACATTTAAAACCTGTAGAGTAGAGCCACTGTACTCTTCTCTGAGGTCTTGATTAAATGGAGACATTTTTGAAGATGTGTCACTGGGAAAAAAAAAATGCCTTCAACTGTTAACCGCATGCGTAACTATTGGAAAATTTGGTTTAAGTCTTTTATCCACCCACCGGTAGGAGAGTAGTGCTGGAAGCAGGTGAGTGTCAAGGGATCTGCAAAAGTTTCAGAGCCAAAAATCTTGAATAAATCAGGGTTCAGTTCTAGGGCCCTGTAAAGAGACCTAGAGGGAGGGAGCGAAATAAAATTCAGATTTTAGCAGACCGCCAGAAAGTGCAGGAGATTCTCTACACTCACACTACAGGCCAGAGTCCACTGAAAGAATGATTAATTTGTGACTCGAACTGGTGTAGTTTCCCCAAAAGCATTGTTAACCAATATCAGTCGTTACCAACGTAGTTCAATGATTAAGTGTTTTCTGAAACCATAGTTCAAATGAACATTCACAAACTCATTGCAAACTTACATGATTAGTACTACAGCTCTTGGACTGGTTAGAATCATAGTTTCTTGTTAGTAATCAAGCTATCATACATATATACATTTAGCAGACGCTTTTATCCAAAGCAACTTACAAATGAGGACAATAAAAGCAGTCAAAACTAACAAAAGAGCAACAATATATAAGTGCAAATGACAAGTCCACACACATACACGCACAACAAGTAGATAGAATTATAAACAAAACTAGTGTGTTTTTTTTTTATTAAAAAAAATAGATAAAGTAGAATTAAAATAGAATAGAAAGTGCTAGAGTTAGAGGGTCAAATGTTGTGGGTATGTGTGTTTCAATCTATATATTTCAGTCTGTTAGCAATCAGTGCCATTTTTGAAGAGTGTGAATTGAAACCGTCTGATCCTTTTTGAAGACTGACAGATGTGGTTACTATGAATTATTATTGTATGGAAAAGAGCTGCAATAAGATTCATTAAAGAATATATATATATATATATATATATATATATTTTTTTTTTTTAACAATACAACGGTGAGTTCATTACTATTCCTTTTCAATAATTGAGATGCATGACATGTCACAATTTTATGTGTCCGAGAGTAATCACTAAGTTGATCACTAGACTGTTCACAACACCAATGTAATTTCATTTGAATAAATATTTGGTGACCGCACACTTTTCTATTTGATGGTGTTGACCCATAGTTACAGGCAAAAATGAATAATTGAGGGCTCAGTACATTGCACCAACATTAACAGTAACTGTTGGTAAATTTATAGTTCTGAATTTGTTTTGCAAATTACTACAAAAAATGACAGATACATACAGATAATTTTACAAATAATTCTTTAATTCAATTTTTGCAGCTCATTCTTGCAAACGCCTAAATTAGGTTATCTGAAATCAATTGGCTTAAACTAAGTTAAATTTTAAAGAGTTTAGTTATTAAACTTAATAAAATAACTTTAAAAGACTACAGTTGCTTATAATAAAGTGCAATGAGTGAACCTGAGTTTTTTTTTTTTAAACCCTACATAAGAAACCGACAAATGCATATTCTGTCAAATGCTACAGGGATTTAAGAGATATTTTTAAATTGACATTTTTAAAATTGCCATTGCGACATTTAAGTGCAGTTGTCTACATCTTTATCAGAATCTATCTATGACATCTTTTGCTTGGAGTTAAAAAAAAAAAAAAAAGAACACAAAACCCACGTAAATCCTATTACACTCTGGATTCAGAAAGAAATGTCAACAAAAGGCAAACCACAATCGAACAAAACCTTTTATGTGATGCCAACTCAATACCGTGTTTGCATTCAACCTTTTAATATGTACCTACATTTCACATCAGTTAAAAGGTTATTAGTTTCAACATGGACTACAGCTCTGGGATTCATTTACAATATCTTGTAAATATTTCTTATGATCCCATGGTACCAGATTTTGCTTTAACAGCTTAATCACGTTTCGCCTCAATGCTTGGAGGTATGGTATCACCGCAGTTGTGAAAATGCTCTCAAATTCAGGTGTGAATTTATTTAATACTTTCCAAACTTCATTTATAATCCTGTTGGATTAACTTTAAATCGCATTGCAAAAAGACATGATTGCCTGTGGTTACAGCACACAATCCCATGAGAATGTGTCTGTGTTTCTTCTGCTGCCCTTCTCTGGGAATAGTCGTGGGAACAAAACCGTGCCAACGAATCAAATCTCACAGAGACATTTAAAACCTGTAGAGTAGAGCCACTGTACTCTTCTCTGAGGTCTTGATTAAATGGAGACATTTTTGAAGATGTGTCACTGGGAAAAAAAAAATGCCTTCAACTGTTAACCGCATGCGTAACTATTGGAAAATTTGGTTTAAGTCTTTTATCCACCCACCGGTAGGAGAGTAGTGCTGGAAGCAGGTGAGTGTCAAGGGATCTGCAAAAGTTTCAGAGCCAAAAATCTTGAATAAATCAGGGTTCAGTTCTAGGGCCCTGTAAAGAGACCTAGAGGGAGCGAAATAAAATTCAGGTTTTAACAGACCGCCAGAAAGTGCAGGAGATTCTCTACACTCACACTACAGGCCAGAGTCCACTGAAAGAATGATTAATTTGTGACTCGAACTGGTGTAGTTTCCCCAAAAGCATTGTTAACCAATATCAGTCGTTACCAACGTAGTTCAATGATTAAGTGTTTTCTGAAACCATAGTTCAAATGAACATTCACAAACTCATTGCAAACTTACATGATTAGTACTACAGCTCTTGGACTGGTTAGAATCATAGTTTCTTGTTAGTAATCAAGCTATCATACATATATACATTTAGCAGACGCTTTTATCCAAAGCAACTTACAAATGAGGACAATAAAAGCAGTCAAAACTAACAAAAGAGCAACAATATATAAGTGCAAATGACAAGTCCACACACATACACGCACAACAAGTAGATAGAATTATAAACAAAACTAGTGTGTTTTTTTTTTATTAAAAAAAATAGATAAAGTAGAATTAAAATAGAATAGAAAGTGCTAGAGTTAGAGGGTCAAATGTTGTGGGTATGTGTGTTTCAATCTATATATTTCAGTCTGTTAGCAATCAGTGCCATTTTTGAAGAGTGTGAATTGAAACCGTCTGATCCTTTTTGAAGACTGACAGATGTGGTTACTATGAATTATTATTGTATGGAAAAGAGCTGCAATAAGATTCATTAAAGAATATATATATATATATATATATATTTTTTTTTTTTTAACAATACAACGGTGAGTTCATTACTATTCCTTTTCAATAATTGAGACGCATGACATGTCACAATTTTATGTGTCCGAGAGTAATCACTAAGTTGATCACTAGACTGTTCACAACACCAATGTAATTTCATTTGAATAAATATTTGGTGACCGCACACTTTTCTATTTGATGGTGTTGACCCATAGTTACAGGCAAAAATGAATAATTGAGGGCTCAGTACATTGCACCAACATTAACAGTAACTGTTGGTAAATTTATAGTTCTGAATTTGTTTTGCAAATTACTACAAAAAATGACAGATACATACAGATAATTTTACAAATAATTCTTTAATTCAATTTTTGCAGCTCATTCTTGCAAACGCCTAAATTAGGTTATCTGAAATCAATTGGCTTAAACTAAGTTAAATTTTAAAGAGTTTAGTTATTAAACTTAATAAAATAACTTTAAAAGACTACAGTTGCTTATAATAAAGTGCAATGAGTGAACCTGAGTTTTTTTTTTTTTAAACCCTACATAAGAAACCGACAAATGCATATTCTGTCAAATGCTACAGGGATTTAAGAGATATTTTTAAATTGACATTTTTAAAATTGCCATTGCGACATTTAAGTGCAGTTGTCTACATCTTTATCAGAATCTATCTATGACATCTTTTGCTTGGAGTTAAAAAAAAAAAAAAAAGAACACAAAACCCACGTAAATCCTATTACACTCTGGATTCAGAAAGAAATGTCAACAAAAGGCAAACCACAATCGAACAAATAACCTTTTATGTGATGCCAACTCAATACCGTGTTTGCATTCAACCTTTTAATATGTACCTACATTTTCTCTTTTATTGTAGTTTTCCTTCTCCCTTGACATTTGTCAAAGATTTTATACCTCATATTGGAATTTCTCATGGGTGTGCTTAAAAAAAAAAACAAAAAAAACACGGTATTGTTGTACATTATTACAAAAAAATCGTTAAAATAACAACATAATAGGTTTACATTTTTTAACTTTGCAGCCAGACTATGGGTAAATCTACAAGCCTCTGTAACATGGGGTTTGGGTTTTGTTCATGGTTTTCATGTCTTATTTTGTAGTTTGGACACAGTCATGTGATTCCCTTGCATGTGTGTGTTATGTTCTGATTGGTTCCTTTGTTCATGTGTCATGTTCTTGTCATGTGACCCTCATTGTTTGATATAAATAGCCCTCAGGTTGCCTTTGTTCTTTGTCTAGCTTTAATCTGTGTAACCTGGGGCAAGTTCAAGCTCAACCCGGTGCGCAACATTTTGCTATGCCTTCCGGTTTGAACGAAATGTTTCCTGCAACGGGGTTTGAGATGTTTTATCTTGTTTGGTGGGTGTCAAAAATGTCAGCCCAATCAGCAGCAATGTGTGTGTGTGTGTGTGTATGTATATGTATAACCCCCCCCCCCCCCCCCCCCCAAAAAAAAAAATCTAAATCGATCAGATTTACTTATTACTTATTACATATTCCTGCACTTATTGTGCATAATACATTGTTGTACATTATTACAAAAAAATCGTTAAAATAACAACATAATAGGTTTACATTTTTTAACTTTGCAGCCAGACTATGGGTAAATCTACAAGCCTCTGTAACATGGGGTTTGGGTTTTGTTCATGGTTTTCATGTCTTATTTTGTAGTTTGGACACAGTCATGTGATTCCCTTGCATGTGTGTGTTATGTTCTGATTGGTTCCTTTGTTCATGTGTCATGTTCTTGTCATGTGACCCTCATTGTTTGATATAAATAGCCCTCAGGTTGCCTTTGTTCTTTGTCTAGCTTTAATCTGTGTAACCTGGGGCAAGTTCAAGCTCAACCCGGTGCGCAACATTTTGCTATGCCTTCCGGTTTGAACGAAATGTTTCCTGCAACGGGGTTTGAGATGTTTTATCTTGTTTGGTGGGTGTCAAAAATGTCAGCCCAATCAGCAGCAATGTGTGTGTGTGTGTGTGTATGTATATGTATATATATAAACCACGTGGTATTAAAGAGACAGCTTGCACAATGTAATTAACATCAAAATAAATTCACAAGAGCAAGTATATTGTTTATTTACATTAAAGGCAAAATAACTGAAATAATAAAAGCACAAGTATAGATCTGGAACTTTAAGTCTGTTTAAATATAATTTAGTAATTGCAATATCTTCTGGTCCATGTCCTTTCCCCAGGAAGGTGTGCTAGACACTGATTAATATAACATAAAAATACTATACATATTTATATATTTTGCTATTGTGAAGTGACCCTTTTCTATACTCTGATTATATAATGGTAAATATTACAATAACATAGCACAACAACAGTGATCAGCAATAATAAGCCTAATACTCATAATAAAAATAAGGTCCTATAGATCATAACACAATCTCGGCGGTAAGAAGTGGATTATCCTTCTCCTGAAATGTGAGGCAAATGTTGGATCACAATTAGGAACCACAGTTTGCACAAATCCCTTCACTCGATTGGGATGTTCTCTTTTATTCTGGACGGCAAGGGCAGTGACTGTAACAGAGCGTATTTTGCAGTATTAGACATATTTATACTGATTTAAATTTCAGGCTCTGAAAATTCTTCAAAAAGAACACAAAGAATGGCCTTCTCAGCTGCCATAGTTGCAACTCTTGCGTCATCAGAACAGGGTGTTCAATGCACCACAGTTTCCGTTTATATAAAAAATAAAGTTTTGTCGGGGCTGAACACAGCCCTGCTGTCGGTGAGTTGTGTTTCTGTTATGCCAAGTCTTCGTTTGTTTGGATTTCACCTTGTTTAAATAAACTGCACTTGGGTTCATCTTCAACTCGCCTTCAGTGGACTAATCGTTACAGCCTCAAACATGTTTTATGTACAGTATTAACAGACATTACCCATGGCGAGTAATGTAAAATTTTAAATTGACTTGGATACAATTATCTGATTATGATGGACTGGCATGCTGTCTGCTTCTGATATTTGACACATGGTAAAAAAAAAAGTGTGTGAACGGTTGGATCCAAAAGGACAATTACCCAAAGTCAATGGAATAACTGCAGTCCTGAATTCAACCCGATTGACATGACCATTCACACCAAATCCCAAGAATACTGTGAAATTGAAAGACTAGTGGAAAGATGCATAAATGTCTCATTTTACTATTGTACAAGTTTTATCCCGAATTACAGGAAACATCTAATGAAGGTTGTAGTGTGAATGTTTACGTCCCGATCAATAAAGAAATTAAAATGTCTGATTTGCGTGTGTTTGTCTATTGTTGTGAGTTAGTTGAAGATCAGGTCAAAATGCATAAATGTGGGTGAATATACTTTTTTTTTTTTTTTTTAATTTATTTTTCTCCCCTGCAACTGTATTTAACATGATTTGATCTATCAGCCATCAAACACTTTAAGGTAGAGGTTGGTTTAAATTCAACATTAAAGCGTCACTGATCTGATGGAAGTGTGCTAACACCAGGGCTGGATGGAATTTGTTGAGGTGTTTGATGTGGTCTCTAATAAAAGAAGCTTAGACACGTTTAAACCTTGGATGAGTTGAAATTCAGCTTTGAATTGAAGTGATTAATCAGGTCAAGGACTTAGACTCTTAAATTTTTTTTTTTTCCCCTTTCATTTGATTTCTTTTTTGTAAACCTTGTTAACTTCATTCAGGCATGAAGAGCTGTCACTTTTTAATCCCTCTTCCTGATTAAATTAACTTACTGAAAAATGTCAATACCAGCCTCCGTATAGTGGGAGGCAATTAGTGAGGCATACTCCTTAGGGAGCCCAGACTCATGCTGTTCACACTGACTGGGACCGTATCTAGGCAACAAATCATCTGAAAGTTTCTAACAATTATCCAGCTGTGCTGCACTAGATCTGAACTGGTTAACACACACTATCTGTATGTGTGTGCGCAATAAGCTCGTAGACCTGAGATATGGCATCTACGAGATATTTTGTGAAGCAATTGTTTTGAAGCTTCGAAATGGTTTGTTTCTCCCATCACTAGTAGCGATTCCAGTACAATATCTCACAGTTCTCAACCACTCAGATTTGAGAACCAGACCGAACAGTTATATATATGAACCTGCAGAGAGCAGCTTCATCTCGGCCAGATCTTCTGGAATTTGCAGCTGGCTCTGATGTCTCTATAGTGGTTACACAAGAGACTGTTTTACGAGTCAGCATAAAGACTTTTATACTGAAACGGAAGTTATTTTTACTTTTAATAACAGCTGGTAAGACACAGTTAACAAATATCATCAGAAATTAGTGAAAGGAGAAACGAACCATTTCGAAGCTTCGAATCAATTGAACCAATTGCTTCGCAAAAATGATTCACTTTTTGCGCTCGAAACACCACACGCTGGTGATGCCTGTTGGTCAAAACTGTGTAAATGCAACAAAAACTGAGACCAAAACATGCATAAAAACAGCTTTTACAAACCCAATGAAAATGCTTTCTTGAAATTATAATATATTAAATGCAATCCAAACAATACAATACCATTAAAAATGAAGTGTCTGTATAATAGGCCTACGCGTCTTTAAAATAATTATTAATTTGCAAGGGCTTGTTTTGTTTGTTTTATGGAAAGCTTTTCTAAACAGGCCAGTAAAAGACTATTAACTACTACTCATTCTTTTAATTACACAAATGTCTCATTAAAAATATCTACAATTTGATCAAACTGATCCGAGATCGCATAATATTATATTATGCAGACAATATATATGCAGTGGTTCGCAGCTGCGGGGCGATCTCAGTGAATTCATATGAACTAAGGCGAACTATTGAAATTTCTAAACATTTCGAAACCGTTATGACATAACAAAGCCTCGTTAACTGAAATCATGTGACTTTGGCATTTTGAATTGGTTTCGAAACAATGAATTCGCAAAGGTTTCGAAGTTTCATGAAGCAGTGTTTCATCACTATCAGAAATCACCCTTAACAGATGAAGGGATAGTACGACAAAGATATCGCTTTCCACAGTGGACATTCAAACTAACGCCCAAATCCACAATTTAAACAATTTTGTGTCACATAATGTAGTTTTAAGAGTTTTTTTTTAGACAAGAATGTACTTGGTTAGACTTCAAATATGCGGTTTGTTAACCCTTTGACGCGTACGATCACACCGGTGTGATCAGTCTTGGCTGGTCCCTGAAGCGTACGATCACACCGGTGTGGTTAGAACTTTCAGTGCGTCACGTCACCAACTGCTGAATTTAAATCCGCTTTCGCGCCCCGGCTGGCGCGGAGCCAGATCGGACACACTCAGCGCTTGTCATATTATCACAAATATTCATTGTTTTCAACCATATAATACTTATTTTAGGTTTCAGACATTTAAATACACATAAGTACTAGCAAAACCATACATTTACAGTTTGTAAAATGCACGCTGATGTCTATGGAAACGACAATAATGATCGTTTTTATTGATATCATATACGTTTTTATTGATATCATATACAGATTGTGTGGATAACTATAAAGTTTACTCTGCTCTTCTCCCAGTTTACCGGAGACCTACTTTAACATGTTTCGGGAGGAGAGGATGAATTTGCGTGTTGTAAATCCCACAGCTCGGATGCAGCTCGAACTAACATGGCGGCGCCCATCACCCAGTATAGATCAACTAACACGGTCGATATAAAAGTGTTTAAACTACCAAACAGATTTAATTGCACATATTTCAGAATCGGAATATCAGATATTTCATAATATAGTGAGCATGTTTGTGAATATTTTGAATAAAACAGGAAAAACTAAATAAAAGCGATCCATGTGTCACACAGATCTATTGTGGCTGCGTTGTGTCACATGACATGCATGACGCGTCGCCATGGAAACAGTAAGGTGATACATTTTAAAATAACGGTAGCCTAAAAAGAACTCACACTGGGGGCTCAGCTAGAATATTTTAAACTCACGTGCGAAAGGGTTAATAAGGATAATGTCTATTTGAAAATTTGCTTCATCGTTTTCAGAGATGTGAGCTCCAGGGCGTCAGCGGCCATTCAGCGCTCATGAAACCGCCGAGAGCAGCCTCACCTCGGCCAGATCTTCTGGAATTTGCAGCTGGCTCTGATGTCTCTATAGTGGTTAAACATGATATATAATTTGTTTGGGGTAATTATAATGGGCAGTATTTGATATATATATATATATAATCCAAACTTTTGATATAACTTGAGAGCCCTGCGAATTGGATTCATATGGATTGACAAAAATGATTGCATGTATACCTACTGTGACTATACTTTGTTTATACTTTGACTATACTATACAGACCACTATATGTATATATTATATATATGAGCAATATTACATTCATAGATGTGATATATGGCTGTATATCGGCACACTGTGATTACCTAC
>NW_015505773.1:0-11569 GCF_001515645.1 Sinocyclocheilus grahami | reverse complement strand
TATATATATATATATATATATATGAGCAATATCACACAAGTAGATGAGAGATATGGCTGTATATCAGCACTGCTGTGATTCGGCTGTAGGTAATCACAGTGTGCCGATATACAGCCATATATCACGTCTATGAATGTAATATTGCTCATATATATAATATATACATATAGTGGTCTGTATAGTATAGTCAAAGTATAAACAAAGTATAGTCACAGTAGGTATACATGCAATATATATATATATATTAGCAACTGTATAGTCACAGTAGGTATACATGCAATGTATACATGCAATCATTTTTGTCAATCCATATGAATCCAATTTGCAGGGCTCTCAAGTTATATCAAAAATTTGGAGTGAGATTACATCTGTTAGGGGAGGAGCCACTGAAATATTTGCAGCATAGGCCCAAACACAGCACAATTAGAAATTATAACAACTGGTATATCTGATAAAAGACAGACAGATTCATCCAAATAAAATAAATAGTTTTATATTTTACAAAAATACAAATGCATAAAAAAATTAATTCTGATTAGCCAACATTGAGCAAAATGAGCCCCAAATGAGCCAACTGAACAGAAGTGCTCAATGTACATACTGTACACATACAGAAGGCAGTGGCGCCCCCAGCAAATTTTAATAGGGGTGGCCTTCACTGAATAGCATCAGTAAGGGCTTATAGTCCAAAAGTGTGCATATTGGAGAAATATTTATATATTTAGACGTTTACTTCATATTTCTTCAGACAGAATCATCATTTCTATTCATTTTCCACTGATACACAATCTAGCTGCTCCCAGCGCTGTTTTCTCTTCCACAATCGCTGTTCTGACTCATTCGCTGCTCATATGTCACTCATTCCCCCGCTGCAACACCCGCTAAGTACAACGATAGAGCTTGAAAGATCAAAGACAATTTTTTATATAAATCTGACTGGATTCTTCTGAAAGAAGAAAGTCATATACACCTAGGATGACTTCAGGGTGAGTAATTTATGGGCTAATTTAATTGTTTGGGTGAACTAACCCTTTAAATTTGCATTTATTTGAATGTAATTTACTATCCCATTTTTGGGGGGAAATTTATGTATTCTGAGCAAAGTTTGAGAGAATCTGAGAAAGCCACCACTATAATGTAACTCTAGCTATCATGAGTATAATTGTTGATTTTGCCTTGATGACATGCCTAAAATGAAAGCTGACAAATGTCAAAATCTAATAATTAGTAAATATTCAGTATGAATATTCTATGTTAGTCAAAAGTAAAAGTATGCAAACAGATATCTTATTAAAATGCTACTCAAGGAGCACGGAACGAGGAGACACAGAGATAGTGTCAAATAACAGTCTTTAATGACTCATAAGGCAAGGAATGTCTGGAGACACACAAGGATGACGTTCAAGAACCGATAAACACTAACTGAATGGACTGGGGCTTTTAAATCTATGACAAAGGGTTCTAAAAATATGGCTTCTTATAATAAAAGTCTTCCCATGGCTCAGTTTTCCCTGGGTTAGGGGTAAGTTGACCAGAATCGCAATAAGGGCAAACAGGAACATACACGTGACAGATAGTCCCACTTCCGGACGACGCGTCCCACGCCGTAACAGTACCATCGGGGAGGGCGGATCAGGAGGCCATGGCGGATCCTCCGTGGCTTTGGCTGGCTCAGCCCCGGGTATATGCCCCCCCCAAATTTTATTGGGGAAATCTAGGAATCCTGGTGGGAGCTCTGGAGGAGCAGGCACTTGAGGGCTCTCTGGAGGGGATTCAGGGACTGGAGCCCTCCTTGGGCTAAGTATTGGAAAAAAATAGCTACTTTTGCTTACCAGTTCAGGCTAATATTTAGCTAAAATGATTTGCATGGTTTTATATGTTGCTTAATCACCTATATGTACCATAAATGTGTTTAGACCTGGATAAATTTGCTTTGATGTAACATCCATTGGGGATCAGGAGCCCTCCCTGGACTTAACTGGGGATCAGGAGCCCTCCCTGGACTTAACTGGGGATCAGGAGTCCTTCCTGGGCTAAACGAGCGATCAGGAGCCCTCCCTGGGCTTAAATGGGGATCAGGAGCCCCTTTCGAGGAGCGGGCACTGGAGCGAGCTCTGGGGCTGGAGCAGACACTGGAGCGAGCTAGGTTGGCGGGCTTGTTATGCTAAAATTTTACTTTAACAAGCAAAAAAAAAAGTAAATGGGTGCCTTCCATTCCCCCCACGTGTTTCTCCTTTCACAGTCTGGCAGAAATGATGGGTGGTTCCAAAAACCATGGTCACATGACAGTAAAAGTGTACAGTTGCCAAAAAATGGGGGGTGGGTCCACTTACCCACTGGCTCAACTTACCCCACTCTCCCCTACTTCCATTGAAGATGAGGCTGAAGCGGGCTCAGAGAGTGAGGGAGAGCCCATTCTTATCAAAACATCTACAATAAAGTCTGAAATTATTACATAGTGTGCTGTCTTCTCTTTTAATTGTATATTTGTAACAATTGAATAATTTTGTATTAACAAGCACCCACCCCCCTAGTGCCCCTTTTTTGGTTCGGGCCACTGCCCCTCAAAATGTCTGCGCACGGCCCTGGAGCGAGCTAGGTTGGCGGGCTAGAGTGCTGAACGACCGGCGGGCTTGCCATAGGAGCGGACTTGACTCGGGAATGGCTGGCGGAAGGGTTCCGGATCGGGATCGGAGGCTCTCCACACATCAGATGACTGCCTCCTTCCAGTCGATGTTGGTGGTGTCTGGGAGCTCCGCGGGGCGATGGTATGTTATCCCGAGCCGGAACAGAGTCATTAGGGTTTCCCCCTTGAAACGCCCTTGCATAACTGACAGGGTCGGGGTTCGCCTGAGCTACGGCGATGAAAAAAAGCTCATTCCTCCATGTTAGCGGGGAGGATCGAACAGATCAAACAAAAACAAAACACTTTTCAAAAAACGGAAAACAAACACGGGTAGAAGGGGTGCCGCTTACAGTCATGATCGGTTCTTCGGTTCTTCTGTCACACTTACTCAAGGAGCACGGAAATAGCCTGGGGCTTTTAAACAGGATAATCAGGGAGGAACGAGACACACCTGGAATCAAATAAACTAATTAATGAAACACAGCTGGACACAAATGATAACCAATGAGGACAGGACACAGGAAGAACCAAATAAGGGCAAACAGGAACATACACGTGACAGATAGTCCCACTTCCGGACGACGCGTCCCACGCCGTAACAGTACCATCGGGGAGGGCGGATCAGGAGGCCATGGCGGATCCTCCGTGGCTTTGGCTGGCTCAGCCCCGGGTATATGCCCCCCCCCAAATTTTATTGGGGAAATCTAGGAATCCTGGTGGGAGCTCTGGAGGAGCAGGCACTTGAGGGCTCTCTGGAGGGGATTCAGGGACTGGAGCCCTCCTTGGGCTAAGTACGGGGACAGGAGCCCTCACTGGGCTAAACTCGGGAACTGGAGCCCTCCGTGGACTTAACTGGGGATCAGGAGCCCTCCCTGGACTTAACTGGGGATCAGGAGTCCTTCCTGGGCTAAACGAGCGATCAGGAGCCCTCCCTGGGCTTAAATGGGGATCAGGAGCCCCTTTCGAGGAGCGGGCACTGGAGCGAGCTCTGGGGCTGGAGCAGACACTGGAGCGAGCTAGGTTGGCGGGCTAGAGTGCTGAACGACCGGCGGGCTTGCCATAGGAGCGGACTTGACTCGGGAATGGCTGGCGGAAGGGTTCCGGATCGGGATCGGAGGCTCTCCACACATCAGATGACTGCCTCCTTCCAGTCGATGTTGGTGGTGTCTGGGAGCTCCGCGGGGCGATGGTATGTTATCCCGAGCCGGAACAGAGTCATTAGGGTTTCCCCCTTGAAACGCCCTTGCATAACTGACAGGGTCGGGGTTCGCCTGAGCTACGGCGATGAAAAAAAGCTCATTCCTCCATGTTAGCGGGGAGGATCGAACAGATCAAACAAAAACAAAACACTTTTCAAAAAACGGAAAACAAACACGGGTAGAAGGGGTGCCGCTTACAGTCATGATCGGTTCTTCGGTTCTTCTGTCACACTTACTCAAGGAGCACGGAAATAGCTTCAAAAAACAGTCTTTAATGACTTAAAAGGCAAGGACCATCTGTAGACACACAAGGATGACATTCAAGAACCGACAAACACTAACTTTTTTTTCTTCTGAATTTTTTGGCATATTCTGCACCATTGGCACATGCCGCCACCCAGGGCCGTGCACAGGGGGGTGGCCCGGTGGCTAGAGCCACTGCCCCTTTGCCCCCAACGGCTGAGTTGCCCCTCTCACCAATCCCCCCCATCACCCCAGCTCAAAGCGGTATGTTCCTGCTCCGCTAAAAATCCGCTGATTCCGCAGCATCACTCACGATCTGTGTGCTGCTCTCTGGAGTGGAGACCAGAGTTCCCAATGTTGTTGCATTAACAGTTAGATGCATTACAATCCATATTATAGTCAGTGGATGATTCGCTGAATTAGTAATTTGGTAGTTTGTTTTTGTATTTCTGTTGGTAATGATTTGCTCTCAGTCTTTTAAACGTGATAACAACAAAATAGCCACGGTCTTAGAATTAGAATGTCTAATCAAATTACTGTACCCGATCAGATCTAATATAAATAACACAAAATTAGCTGTTGTTGGCACACTTTGTAGACAAAAAAAACAAAACAACATCAACATGCCTTCGCAAAAAAGAAGACAGAGAGAAAGAGCAATGGGAGGCCGCTAAAGGCAGTTCAACATTGCAAACATGAATTCAAAGCTCCAGCAAGCCAGCAGCTAAATCATCATATAGAATATTTAGCAGTTTGTCACGCTTTAATTTTTGTAATTAAGTATATTTCCCATTATAATTTTATTTCGGGCTCACCCAAGCTGTATTTCTGGCTGCTGCGTGTTCAGCTCCCATGCCAAAAAACCCAGCTTGTGTGTTCCCCTATTCCTTTGCTTTATTTATTTTTTTATTTAACTATCAAATTAATTTATTTAATCCTGTTTCTACTATATATATATATATATATATATGAATCTTAATCTCTTAATCCTTTTCCTAATATCCAATTTATCTTTTTTTCTTTATTATTACCATTTAAGTTCTTTATCATTTTAATTCTCTATATTATATTTCCGACATTTTAATATTACATGTTCAATGGTTTCTATTACCCCACAAAAAGCACATTTACCTGTAATATGTTTACCTATTTTGTATAGTGATGCATTTAGTCCTGTGTGCCCAAATTGTAATCTATTTAAAATCACCTCATCGTTCCTACATCTTCCAAAATTGTATACTTCTTTAACTGATAAATTAATTTTATAAAAAAAACGTCCTGTATCAGCTATGTCCCACTTTTTCTGCCACTCTTTTTGAATATTTGATTTTATAATTGATTTAATTTTTCCTCTTCCTAATGGGACTTCAATCTCGATATCCTTTTTTTTTGGTTGCCTTTTTTGCTAACTTATATGCTATTTAATTTCCATTGATTCCTGTGTGAGCCGGAACCCAACACAATTTGACATCTATTCTCATACTATTTAGAGATTTTCATGTCATACATACAGTATATCATTTAAAATGTCTTCTCTAATGGATTTATATGAAACCAAACTATTTAGCACTGACAGAGTATAATTATATAATTACTCTAACATCTTCTATCCACTGTAATGCAACCATTATTGCAACTAATTCTACTATATACACTATATATATATATATATATATTATTATTTTTTTTTTTGCTAAATTATTTGATAATCTTTTGAATATGCTTATTTCGAATTCTGGAATGAATATTCCTATACCCGTCACCCCAGATTCTGGTACCTTTGTCTGTAAATATCTGTAAGTATGAAAAAGAATTAGATTTTATGTATTTCTCTATATATACTTTAGTATTATTTTCATATATTTCTTTATTTTTGTTTACATTGATATCTACATTTGCCATAGGAAATAACCATGCTGGGATTATTCCTATTGCTACAGACGATCCTAACACTATTTTCGATCATTTATATTTATCCACTTCACCTTTCATTGTCCACCTAAAACCCCTTCCTGGATTTATTTTATATTCCCAACAGTCTTCAAGTATTTTCTTAGTGTAATGTTCTTGTTTACTACTTTCCAATATACTCCAATATGCCAGAGATATTTTGTTTCTTCTTATATCTAGTGGTAATTCTTCTGTTGCTATCATTAAGGCATTATTTGGAGTATGTCGAAATTCTCCAGTTCATACTCTTGAAGCTTTAGCCTTTTTTAGGTTTGTTTTGGCTGCTGCTCTGTATATTACACAACCATAATCAAAAATGGGTCTCAACATACCTCTATTGATATTAATCATTGTTGTTTTATCTGCACCCCATCCACATCCTGATATAGCCCTCATCAAATTTATAACTTTTTTGCTTTTATTCTCTATCATATTCATGTGTGTTCTCCATGTGTATTTGCTATCAAACCATAATCCTAAGTATTTAAATACTGACACTCTTTCTAATGGATTTCCATACAGGTACAGTTTGATATTTTCAGGAATATTTTTCCTTGAGAAAAACATACAGTTTGATTTACCAACAGATAACTTAAAACCCCATGCTATGGACCATCTTTTCACCTCTGTTATTGCTTTTTGAAGAACTCCTGTTGTATAATCTATATTTCTTCCCTTTTTCCATAATGAACCATCATCTGCGTATAAAGCAGCTCCAATTCCTAAATCTTTTCCATTAAAAGTTTCATTAATCATAATGTTAAATAAAATTGGACTAACTACACTTCCTTGTGGTACTCCACACTCTATATTGTATGATTCTGACACTTCATTTCCCACTTTAACTTTAAATGAGCTTTCAGAAAAAAGTTGTATCCAGTTAAACATCCTTACTTGTATCCCAATTTTTTGTAACTTGATTAATAATGCTTATAAATCCTAATAAACTTCAGAAAATGTTTTAGCAAATCAATTGCCTTTTATCCTTTTCTTTTATATATTCACAACCACTTTCTACCATCACTGGGATGTTTGCATATTTCCCCTTACCACCCATTTTTTTTTAACATGTTTCACATTTCACTTAAACTAGTCTCTTGTCCAATCATAGCGCAATATTTCCTCCAGTATTCACTTTCAGCGGTTTTAATTATTCACCTACAACTTGTTTTTAAACTCTGGTATTAAATATATATTTTTAAGACTGTTCTTTAATGTTTTGAATGCTTGATTTATTATTTTAATTGCCTTAGTACATTCTTCAGACCACCAAGGTACTATTTTTCCTTTCTTCCTGCCAGTGATCCTTTGGATACCATCATTTTTGGATGCTACTAGACTCTCTGTGTGTTTATCTATATCCAAGCTTTCGTTGTTAATAGTATTAGTTGTACAATATAATGCTTTAAATAATTCCCAGTTTGCTTTATCAAAACACCATTTTTCACCATTTATTTGCTTGTATTGTCTTATTCTAACATCTATTGTGCAATATACTGGATAATGATCACTTCCCATAGGGTTCTCCATTATATTCCATTCACATCTATTCGCCAGTGAGGCAGACACTAGTGTCAGATCTAGGTTTGACATCTTTCCAGTTTTTATATCTATTCTTGTGCCATCTCCATCATTCAAACATATTAATGTGCGCTCTTCCATAAATTCTTCTACTATTTCACCATTTGTGTCAGTGTTTTCACTACCCCATAATGTGTTGTGCGCGTTAAAATCTCCACACCATATTTCTGGTCCATTAAATAAATTTTCCTCCAAAATATTCATCAATATAGGTTTACATGGATTACATATACATATTGCAAATGGTTAGACTTCCTTCTTCCCTATATATTTCCACAGTGATACATTCCAATTATTTTGGCATACTTTGTGTTAAATTCTGTTTAATAAATGTAATCACACCACCACCTCTACCATTTTTCCTATCTTTTTTAATAACATTATATCCTTTAATTAAAAACAATCATATTTTGGTTGTAACCATGTTTCTTGTAGACATATTATATCTGGTTTATTAATTTAATCACTTATGTACTTCTTCAATTCTTGGCCATTAGCATAAATACTCCTGATGTTCCATTGTAAGATGCTTATTGGCATAATTTATCCATTCTGAGATGCTTCTTAATTTCTGGACTGCATTAATGGTTTATGAATGCTTTCCTCTGACACATCCTTAATGTTTAAAAATTCTGCTGCTGACTCTACTATAGTCTTTAATCTGTCAGATGGTTTCTTTTGGTTACCAGTAATATTGATTATCGTCACCATAAATGCCCGGACCTTTTCCTTTTCCACTAACATTATCTTGTCTGACACTACACATTCATGTGAACATTTTGTTGATTCTTTGAGGTTTTCTTTTACTGCATCTGTATATAGTTTTCTTGGTATTTCTTCTGCTATGTTACTTTGTTCTTTATCTCTTCTTTTTTTGCATTCTTTCACAGCGTCTGCATACATGGTTTTATTATCTGTCTTGTGTCTCTGAATTTCTCGTGCTTGTTTTGAATTTCACAGCCTCTGTATGCTGCACTGTGGTCTCCTCCGCAGTTGCAGCATTTCATAGTTGTTGCATTACATTGTTCATATTCGTGCTCGTCCCCACATTTTACACATCTTTGTTTTCCTCTGCAGACTGCTGCTATATGTCCTATCCTTTGACATTTGTAGCATCTTAGAGGAGGAGTTATATATTATCTTACTTGATATTATCTTAACCTGATTAGGAATTGTATCATGGAAACGTATCATTACACTCAAACTGTCCTGTTTTTTTTATGGTCTCTATTAGATATTATCCATTTGACATCTTGTACGTTTCCACCTTTCTAGTTTGCTTTAATTGCTTCATTTGTTACTGATGTTGAAACCCCGGAGATTACTCCTCTGTTTCCATCTTTTTCGTCATTATTTTTTTATCATTTACATTTCATGATTTGGTCTAGCCGTTTTTGGCTGTTAGCTACCACTATTACTTTACCTCCTTGCAAACATTTAGCATTTTTAACTGCACCAAAACTCTACTCTATAGCTTCCGACAGTTTTATTGGATGCAGGTGTCCCCCTTCTTTGTTTTCAAACTCTAATATCGCTTTGAGTTCCGTTTCTTCTTTTCTTTGCACACTTGACTCTTCTATTTCAGCCCCAAGTCTTCTCTTTATCCTTCTCACTATTGTTCTTTTTTGGTGACTAACTGTTTGAACCTTTCCTCTTTGTATTATATCGTACTTTCTCATATCCATCCTTGTCTTCATCTGCCCACTCTTTGCCATCCGAAATATAATTTATGTTTTTTTTGTATGTATCAGTGCCAATTTATTCGGTTGTATTTGAATCTTTCTTAATTATAAAAGTTCTGCTTGCAGTCTTCCATAAATGCTGCCTTTCAAGCCTTCCGTCCTCGTGTTCCCAACCGTTCCTCTCACGAGACTCGTCCCGGCTTGTGAGACCCAGCCGTCAAACATTTACTGAATGGGCTGGGGCTTTTAAACACATGATAATCAAGGAGGAACGAAACACACCTGGAATCAAATAAACTAGTTAATGAAACACAGCTGGACACAAATGACAACCAATGAGGACAGGACACAGGAAGAACCAAATAAGGGCAAATAGGAACATACATGTGACAGAAGTAAACATAATCATCATTTTACTGCACATTTGCACAAGGTATTTTAGATTCTGACTGAGAAGATTCAGGCATGCTTATTTTTCCCCCCTATTGATTTGGATTACTTCAGGTGTGCACTTTTATTTCAGATTAAGCTCAGTCAGATCTATTGAGATGTGTACACAAAGGCATTTCTGATTGAGCCATTAATCCAATTACTAACAGATTGTTTGGGTGCATGTATGTGTAACTAATGCAAGGCTTTGCCACAAAAGTGGATTTTCCATAATACTCATCCGATCTCACAGCCAAGAACAAATTATTTTAATTTTATGGAGGAATACCCATCTCTCTTCATGTTTCATTATAATTTATAGAACAGACACTAGAGGATCATTGGAAAAACTCAAAGGATAATTTTATTGCTCAGTGGTTGCTCTTTCATAGCTCATGAACAGAATGATAATGATCTTTTTCAGAAAGTTTTTTTGCATAAAAAGTTATGAAAGAGCATGCAAAGTCACTCTTTTTATAGAAGTAAGTACAGTACAGTAGTACAGAAGAAGACAAGCAAAAAGCAGTGGCGGCTCGTGGGTTTTAAAATAAAGGAGGCACACTAATTGTATTGGTCTGGGATCCCTGCCGATTATTATTATTATTATTATTATTAGCTTAACCACCTTAAATTGGCTTTTGGTTGCTTTTAGTCAGAAAACATAAAGAAAATGACACACATACAGCAAGATAATATAATTTCACTTACCTGGCCTATCACTTGAAGCAAACATCCATCCCTTCTTAAAAGTCTGTGTTAAAAGAGAGCTGCCTGTTGCGCCATTTAATTAAGCCGACTGCTGTAGCCTGTCTATAGGCTTATCCAGCTTAGGCTGTTTTCCATTTTTTTTTTATTTGTATAAATACTGTTTGAATGACAGCTTGGTAAATCTGTTGACAATCAAATATTCAATATCGCTACTCATCATAAGTATGAGTATAATGTATTGGTACATTATCAGCACAGCGGCAGACGTTCAAACTAATATGTAATTTACGTCTCTATGATGATTGGTTGATATCAGAAGGGAGGCTAGCCTCCCTTATGAGGTTTCTTTTCTCAACACTCCTCAGCGCTGAAAGTGAACACTCGATGCTGATTGGCTAATTATTTACCGACGGAGGCACGAGAGCTCAGTTCTCCCCCGGCCTCCCCCTACCCTTCTCTATCCTTAGCGGTTGTAATTACATCAGCAGATTCGGCACATTCGCGATAGAAAAGCAGCGCTTTCACGTTATGGTATTACAACTGTGAAATTACAAACAAAAAATACACATTCTGAGACATGAACTGAAATTAATTGTGAATTTTATTAACATTAAATTGTCCTCCTCTCATTTTCACCCTAAAATTATAGGGAAGATGTGCCTACCCTGCCTCCCCCGATGAGCCACCACTGGCAAAAAGAAAGAAAAAAGAAAAGAGGCAAAGATCATAAGAAAAGGAAATACAAGGAATTAAGAGTATACATACTTTGCAGAAGACCTAGCCGTTGTTTTTGTTGGTTTCAAACTGTCACGAATTCGGTCCATGGACTTCCGTTTATTCACCACCAGAGGTCACCCTTTCTATTACATTGACTCTCGCACAACACAAACTGTTGCATAGCACCCCGGACTACATATCCCATCATTCATTGCACGGTTTGCACACTGCACTGATTGCACTCATTGCACACAGCTGTTTCTTATCACCTCACTCACTATATAACACCCACTCAAACTGCCATTCTCTGCTGAGTATGGTTTAGCCCGTATCCCATTCCGAGTCTCTGTGTTTTCCTTGTTTTGCCTTGCCTGTTTTCGCGGTTTCTGATCTTTGCCTGTTTTCCTGGATTTTTCCCTCTCGTCTCGCCCCTG
>NW_015505772.1:691419-692403 GCF_001515645.1 Sinocyclocheilus grahami | reverse complement strand
TTGCTTTCAATGAGAAACATTCATGAGAATCTTATGTCAGTGTTGATATTCGTTTAGTCATATTCTGTGGCACTGTGATTGGAAATTTGATTTAAACTTCTGACGACATCAAGGGTTTGACCAGGGGCGTCATGCACTTATTTTTTAGACATATGACCATGAAAAGACACGACCAAATGCCAATTGACCAATTTTTAAATGACTAACTAAAGAGCAAGATGTGTAAAGGTACCGATTTTTCCAATCAAATTCCCATTATGTATTGTTATTATCTAACAAATAACATATATATGCGTTCATTTTGTTATATAAAAAGCAACTAGACTACACACAAGCTAAAAGGGTGTAGATACAAGTTTCACTCAGAAATTCCTAGTAAATTTTTTAAATAATTACAAAGAAACCGCAATTAAACATACAATTTTAAAGAATAAAAACAGAAATAGTATTTTTCCTTTAATACATTCTCCATTAATATATATATATATTTAAACTTCTGAAATATTTTTACAATGTAGGCTACTTTGAAATTTCAATAATAATTAGATTATTTAATTTACCATTTGATGTTGCATTGTTTCCAGGTGAGCAACAAGTGCATTTTTTGTGTTATTTATTAATAAATAAATATTAAATAATAAACATTTATTTAATTATTAATATTATATCATTTTTTTTAATTATGATTTTTATTAATATAAAATCATTCATGCTAAATTTAATTATTGATTCATTATTATTCATTCATATAAATTGTATGAATACTTATGAGTTTTAATTTCCTCTCAATTCATATTTAAAAAGCACCTAGTATGTTAAACTAATTTATAGTTCTAGTTCTCATACCATTTACAGTTTGACAATGAACATCCAAAATGGAATTTAAAACCAGGGTGTGCTTCTGTTAGTATATGCTGGTAGTCAGTATCTACACCCCAGTCATTCCCAGAGTGCACTGCTTGAACTGACCGAACCCTAACGAGC
>NW_015505772.1:690164-690794 GCF_001515645.1 Sinocyclocheilus grahami | reverse complement strand
GAATCTGTTGTGAGAATTTCCAGGCTAATGTTAATAGCTTTGTTGCTATTTTGCTTCCATATTGTACGTTTTCCCAGAGTTTGCTGAGAAGATGCTCTGTATTTTAGGCATCGCTGGTAAATGAAAAGACATGAGAATCAGTCTTCCAGAATTTAGAATAGACGACAAACTAAATGTTTCTAGATGCTACATAAAGCCTTATATATGATACTTGCTTATTTAAAGATATATACTTTAAAGGTAAAAGGTTTAGCATACTGTAGTTTCATATGTTTTTGATGGTTTTCAAAGACACAAAAACAACCATGTGATCAGTTGTTAAAGCTCAGCCACTTGACTATCTAAACGGAACATAGCTGGAGCTTTATAGTGTATAAAAGTGTGTTCTGACTATAAATCCTCATATTTGTCATTATAAAAGGATATCTTGCCAGTATTTTGCTTTTTTCATTTTGAAACGTGCTTGGATTTAACAAGTGTGCCTTCTTGAAATCAAGCGTAGCGTTAGTTCTGGCAGGTCACATTAGTCAAACTCACATCAGCTGATCCGCATCTACCTATTGCTGCTCTCCCTGCTCTCATCCATGCTGCATGGATGCGCAGGGAGTTCTTGCCCAGAACAGAACCATA
>NW_015505772.1:686548-688882 GCF_001515645.1 Sinocyclocheilus grahami | reverse complement strand
AATACTAATATGATAATTCAGATTGTACTGCTGTGTTCATAAAAATAGTAACTGATGTCATTAAAGTGTAGACTACTAAGATTATAAAAACAGGCTTAGCATCACTGTAGTCAAGCCAAACAAGGATTTTAATTTAAAAAGTGTCCATGTGCAGGATAGAGAAAACTCCCAAGGCTGTCCAACACAAATATTCTTCACTGTCTTTTAAGTTTTCCTGCCGAACAGATACTCTCGCTGATACCCTCCGCATGGCTCACACATCCTTCCTGAAGTTCAGAGGCCAGGTGCTACTGTCGGAAATGGATGAGCTGAATGATTTGGCCTCCTGCATTGACGGAAGCTATAGCAGCATCATTTCCATCATTCTTGGGGTCCAAGGACAAACGTCTTTATCACCGAGGCACAACAATTTCCATAACAATAAACAGGAAGCAGGTGAGATACCTATTTGCATATTTTCTGGCACTTGACCTCCCCATCTTTCCCTTTTTTGGTCATTTGTCATTTAACTTGCCAAAGCTGAGAGAATGGCTGAGATGGAGGATGACTTTAGCAATGCTGATTGCTTTTTCAGTAGACCTTAAAATCTAATTTATATGCCATAATGGCAAGAATAGGCCCATAAAAGGGGGGAAACAAAGGCCCCCGTGGATATGACCCCTGCATGTGACCTTGCAAGACCTTGTCGAGTCTGGATCTGCTTCTTACTGAGTTCTGTTTCACTCTTGGACTGATAAGAAACGATTAACGTAGATAAGAAAACAGCAACACAATAAGGGTGAAATTTCAGCGCATGATGCCAAAACTACATACAGTTCATTGCATTATGTGTTCACGATACAAGCATCCACATCCTTGCTGACACACAATCAATCACTCACAAATGCATAATCATGGAACGCCATCAATACACACACTTCTCACACACATACCACTGTACATGCACAAACATGCACTCATACAGAATAATACACAAGTCTCAAACTGTAGTGCTTGTTCTAGCGTGATGTTGAATGACTAGGCACAATGCAGAGGAAAGGCCAAGTGTTGTCCAGAGTTTCTTTCTTTCCCACGGTGCTTTTCACAGTCAGGGCACTGCAAGGAAGGAAGCTGACCGTAAGGTTTGTCGCCTTGGCAGAGGTGGCCATGTTGATCTCCCCAAGCACAGTGCTGGACATAAAATAACTCATAGGAAGTTCTCAGGATCTTTCACTTCCTGTTTTCAAAAAGGCCATTTTGAAGGACAATACAGTAGACTGATTTCAAAGACTTGCTTATGAAAGGCCCACTAATTTAACAAAGTTTTGTCTTGCAATATTATGATTCGATTATATATATATATATATATAGAACCTTTCAAATGCAGGTGAGATAACCATTTGCATATGAATTGATTTCTGAAGGTTGTGACAGTAAGAATTGCTGCTGAAAATTACATTACAAAATATATTGAATTAGAAACTGTTCTAATTTAATCTATATTAATACACTGTAACAATATTTGTTACCGTTTTTACTGTTTTTTTTCTTCAATAAATGCAGCCATGGTGAGCATAAGAGACTGTTCAAAAACAATAAAAAATCTTACCTCCAACTTTTGAATGGTGAATATATAATACTTAATAATAAAACCAATATTGCTAAAGTTAAACTTTAGCCACATGTGAAAAATCTCACATAATTCAAACCTCAAACCAAAAATACCATAAAATATGAGGGGATAATCACAGTCATACAGCAGTTAACTACTTCTCCATCAATATTTCTGCACAGGAGTGAGAAACGGATACAAATGAAATCCAAAGTCAATGCACAAATATCCGCAGTGTAGTGTATCTTGGACTGACAGAATCTCCCATAAGTTTATCTTTAAGAGATCTGCAATTTGAAAGCTGATGCTTAATAAAATCTATCAGTATCTGCACAATGGAACAAATATGTTTAAATTTTTAAAAACATTTTACAAATCTAATCGACATTGTCTGCATCTATAAAAACACAAGCCTATTAAATCACACTTAACTGCTATTGTTTCTGGATTCAGAAGAGGCTACTTTTCATGCTTTCTGTAGTCTCTGTTATATCTGTCTCCTTCACTTCACTTTAGACCTTGAACATCTTCTCGTGCTTAAAAACACAGCCCAGCCCTAATTACATCATCTCTCCCAAATTGTAAGCAATAAGAGAGAAAACAACTCCAAAGAAGAGCTCATTGCTTTGAATTTGATTGAATTTGTGCATATTCTTCTCACACACATCCACACAGAACCACAACAATGTGCACAAAAGCTGGAAAGCCATCCTCAGAACTCATCCGTTTTTCACTGAGAGATG
>NW_015505772.1:684569-686190 GCF_001515645.1 Sinocyclocheilus grahami | reverse complement strand
TTTTTTTGGTTGAAAGTTAATGCTGATCGACAGGTAACAGAATTAGGAATTTATTTAGAGTTTGAGTAAATATTTCCTTAAAAACGTACTGTTAGTAAAATGTTTTCCTTTGTAAGATTGATAAATGTCGAGACATTAAAAATGGCTCTGTCCAAGCCAGTGAAATGTCTGTTAGGACAGCCAAACTCACCCTGTGTGAATGACGCTGGCACCTAAGACAGAAACCCTTATTAACTCTAAATGAGCCGTAACCAAATGGCCTCACAGTGATTGGACTCACCATTCAGCTCAAAGTTTGAGATGACTTGAGCAGAGGCCTTTCACAAACCTGTGTCCCACTTCTACTAAAGATAACAACAGCAATGGTGCGAAATCAGCAATGGAAGAACTTCAAAAGCAACATACAGCTTCACATGTGTAGGTTTAACTCTGTGAGATTACTTTTAAATTGAGTTTGTGTGTTTTAGTATGACTGGGAATATGCATGAGCCTCCATTGGCTAAATATGATTGCATCTATAGGCATAAAATCAGAGATATAGCGAGGTTGATATCTGAAGGTTCTGAACAGAAGCCAAGTGTGTCCTCCACCTCTAAAGCTTCACTGGAAATAAATCCTAAACCTTGTGGGGAGCCTCTCCCCAAACGCTTGAACATGAGAAACGCAACGTCACCATCTGCTAACACTTAGCAGCATGTATCGTGAGTTCTGCGGTAAAGTCTTTTTACAACAGAATGGCACTGCAAAGAAATTTACGTATGCACGGGGAAGATGATTGAATGCCTGATTTCACCTCAAGGTTTATGAAGGACTTAAATATTTATGCGTAATATTCAGATTCTAACCCTGGAAAAAATGGAGAACAATGAATGTGATATTTACAGAGAGACTCATGGATAAGAACACAGATTATAGCTTTTATATTTGAGGAATTGAGTTGTTTAACATGGAAAGATTGTGCTCTCCTTTGCAGGTTTGTATTCAGGCAGCAACCGTTCTCCCTACTTAACGCTTGGGTGCAGTTGGAGGGGGTTGACCTGAAACCCAGGTTGATAAATGACCTTGCTGTCACACCGATTCTCCTGGTGCTGCTGTGCACTTAGACTCCATCGGTCTGCGGGGTGTACGCACCCACACTCCCTAGACTACAAATAACGTCCAGACATTTTTTGATGTCCACTCAAAGACATTAAATAATGTGGAATTATCAATGAGTTGTAGGCATTCCCATTTATCTTATAAAAAACCCCCACAATCTTCTCAACCTTTTTTGTACCCCCACAGTCCCAAACCTGAAATATGTTCCTTTTAATATTTTCCCTCATATTACATGCTGGATATAATTTAGCACCTTCAGTAATATTATTAAAATGCCCTTTATTATTTGCACTAAAAGTGCTCAGCTGTTCCTTTAAAAAATACAATAAAATAAATAAATAAAAATAAATAAATACATAATAATAATAATAATAACAACAATAAACATTTTTCAATTTAGAATTTTTTAACATCCCTAGGATTTTTATTTTAAAATCATAATTTCTATTTATATACCTATAATTGTGGAATTGCTGCTTTGTCATATGTGACCCTGGACCACAAAACCAGTCTTAAGTCGCTG
>NW_015505772.1:683053-683690 GCF_001515645.1 Sinocyclocheilus grahami | reverse complement strand
GGGCTGGATACATCTGCATACAAATTGGATTTGAGTGAAACAACGGACGCTCACAGACAGTCGCGGAGCTCGTTCAGATGAATGTAAGAATCAATGTCGTTATCCTATCGTTCTCTATGGCTCAAGACAGTCTGCTTAACGCAAATTCTGACACCTTTAGCGTTTGCTCAAGGGAAAACGCTTGAGTGCAGTATGATTTTAGCTGTATGATGTGGGTTATTGATCAATTTACTCCCATTCACATTTCTGTGTAAGCAAAACCAAGCGCTTCTTTGTGTGGACGAGCAGTTTTATTCATTCTCTTAGGTTTATACCCTGATGAAGTGACTGACCCATCATGGGCTCGTCCGCGTCAAGCATGCCTGTGTGGATGCGTTAAAATGAGCCTACTAAACGCAACGTTTTCTTAATGGACCTACATGTAGGCTAATTCAAGATATCGCATAGAAACAATTTAAGAATCTAAACCAAATCCGTAAAATTATCTAGACTTAATGTTTAGTTCGGCTAAATAACGAGATGTGAATTCATTCTGTTCAGGTGTAGCCTATGGTTGTGGGGTCTAGCCTATTGTACCTGTTAAGAGTTACAGCAAAACCCACAACCACCACTATTTAGTAACACCTGAACAGAACGT
>NW_015505772.1:682623-683043 GCF_001515645.1 Sinocyclocheilus grahami | reverse complement strand
TATATATAATTGTAATTCAATTTTATTGGTTTTCCTTTTTATAGTACAATACTATCATTAAGGTGCCATATGTTTCATTCTAAAAGTAATTTCAATAATTTTATATATACTATTATATATTTTAGTTTAATTGAATTAATTTAGATGAATTACTTTATATAAATGGTATAATTTATATAATTTTATAAATTGTATCATTTGCTTAAATTGTAGTCTATAAATTGCATACATTTTAAGAATTTATATTACATCAAATTAATCAAATGTAATATTCATACATAATTTATATATATTTAGGCTATATGCAAATGCATATACAAAAACATAAGTTACATACACCATCAAACTACACATTGGAAAGGGGTCTTGAATCTGGTTCTTTGTCTTCAAACCACTTCTTCAAGGTAGAGCATGGTGGCA
>NW_015505772.1:680104-681311 GCF_001515645.1 Sinocyclocheilus grahami | reverse complement strand
TTTAATTGACAGGTGATATTTTGTCAAATCCACGTCCAAGATGTTTTCTTATTAAACCGTGGGTGAGTCCACTACCGTTCCCAACGTTCATCCCATCAGTATACGGTCCTGGATCCTATAGAGAGTCACATTCTTCCCAAAGGAAGGAGGAGTGGGGTTGCTACTATTCCTCGCACGTAAACGGAACCGTTCTCAGTAAATGGACGAGCGGAGATCGGTTTCTTCTTGAGCGGCGATGCGTGCGTTCTCCCGAAAACAGACTCCCATTTTTAACAAGAGACATATGTTTGAGTTTTCGTAGGATTACCATTTTTTTGCTCCAGCTCTTTCATCGGTGACTGCGGCTACCGGACGCTTATATAGTATGTGCCTGCACGCAACGTGTAACTGCACGCGCCTCACTGCATCACGGCATGCCTATTATTTAGGTCCCTCTTTCAAACTACACAGGCTGTAATTAAGTATCATGAGCGTGCAGTTAAAAGAGAAGAGAGCAGTTTACTCACTCATGTGTGAAAGGCATGTAACGGTGGATATGACAGAAGTGGCATTGAGGGCTTGTGCGTACTTCACAAGCACAGGGAAGTGGATGCTGCAGATGTGTATTTTATGACAGTATTACACATCTGTATGTGAATGCGTGGACCCTGGCTTGTAGTTATTAGTTTGTAGTTCCTTTACTATCAAGAACTCTGCAATATATTATGGACTCCACTGTTCTGTGGTGAGTGATTCAAGACTGCACTGCTTTATGTCCACTTCCCTTAAAGTCTAATTAAAAACGCAGCAATGTAATTTTTCTTTGTTTATACAGTTAGTTCCGGTCTTCCTAATTTGATTGGTATTTTCAATGTTTGCATCATTGATCTTTTCAATGATGCAAACATCGTCTGTATTTGTGTGTTCCAGACAGACTGTATTATGTAGTAGGCTCTCTCAATTAGTGGTGGAGATTTTTCAGTGACCCTTTTTGAAGGTTATATTGTTAGTCCTGTAGGTGGCAGCAAACGGTTTTTATGAGTTGGTGAATCATTCAAGTGAATTTTCATTCAAATTCAAGAAAAAGTGCTGTGTTGCTTTGAGACGCACACTTGGCGGAGCAGAAATAAACAAAATAACTGGAAATACTAAAATGTAAGGTACTCAGTATTAACTTAAATATGATTGATTAAAAATGTTCTATTCTATCGAATGAAAGTTCAAAACC
>NW_015505772.1:678812-679280 GCF_001515645.1 Sinocyclocheilus grahami | reverse complement strand
CAAAACCCACAACCACCACTATTTAGTAACACCTGAACAGAACGTGGATTCACAACTCGTTGGCTAGGTCTAGATACTTTTACTGATTAATTTAGACATAGGCTATGTAAAATAGCTAAAATAGGCTACTCCACAAGAGGCACAAAACAGAAATAGCTTTTGCCAGAGAAAGTAGCTAACCATAGAAACGCAGTGAAGCACTTTTCGTTAGGAACGGTACATCATTAGGCTGTTTCTCAATTTAATAAACATTAACATCGAACATAGACTATGCTATTACTAATTAACTAATAAAATAAAATGTAAGTCTTGAATTCTCGCGACACTAACTTAAAAGGATTGAGCTCCATTATAGACATCATATTAAAATTCCTTGCAAATAGCTAGATGATTTTGACAGTCACACACTATTAGTGTTTTTTTTTTAATTGACAGGTGATATTTTGTCAAATCCACGTCCAAGATGTT
>NW_015505772.1:670385-675304 GCF_001515645.1 Sinocyclocheilus grahami | reverse complement strand
GGCTGCGGCTCTCCAGGACCGACGTTCGCCACCCCTGACCTATTGCCTTATAGATGCTGTTAAATAAAGCCTGTTTGGAACGTTATTCATCTCTCTCTGGTCTGTGTACCCATGATAGAAATGGGCTTCTATAAACAAATCATCTTAAAAGTTAATGACATAATTCTGAGAAACCATCTATCATGATTTATTTGCAGATGGCATTTGTTATATGCACTGAAACGGTTTCCACTCTGAAATATTTACACTGAGTGGTCAAGTGAAACATTGAGGAAAAAAAACAATGTTGAAGTAGAAAGACTGAATATACTGTGTATAATATCGGAAAAGGCCCAAACAAACCAGAGAAACACTGACATCAATCCACATCTGTGTTCTTACTCTCTCAGAAAACATGATGGCATTAGAGGAGAGATAGACAAATCAAAGGAGGGGAACAGACTGTGGAGAGTCTGCTGAAAAGATGACCTGCTGTGGTAATTTTTCTCTCTGCATACTGAGATGAAACATGGGATTGATTACTTAAAGTACTCCTCTGAACTTGCAATCCTTGGGGTGTTTTTATTTTTCGACCCAAAATGATCTTAAAATTAAGAATTTCAACCACAGACACTTTTTTTTTTTTTTTAGCAGAGCCAAAGAGATTATCCTCCAGATTTTGGCTCCATACTTGAATGCTTTTTGGCTTCCTCTCTCGGCTCCTTTTCCTGCCCCTCCTTGCTTAAAAACGGCAGCCCCCTCCACCACAAACAAAGGACCACAGAGCCACGCAAACACGGAGTTGTCTTCATGTTTTTATTTTTAAAGACCAGTATAATTTTACAAAACCTATTTTTAAAGTACTTAATGGGTTAAAGGAATGATTAAAACAAGTTAAACTATTAAGTGTCTGTGGCATTTGATAATTGACTCCTCTCTGCAAAACAACATAAAACCCTCATACACTTACAATATAAGTTTATAGGTCAATGTATTTCTTATTTTCTGATGAGAAGATTGGTTTACTTTTACTGACTCTTGTTCGTTCTTGTTTAGCAAAATGAACCAATCTTTATTCAAGTCATTAAAATGTAATTAAATGTCAAATTCCCTGTACACGTTCACATATGCAATCTTTGATCATATTCCAAATTAGGAAATCATTATGTATTCGAAGACAATTATGGAAAACACAAATGATTAGTTAACTTCCTGAGTCTTTAGTTCATTTCTCATGTGACAGATGCAATGAACGAATCATAGAATATACATCTGCACAACATGAAGCATCTTAAAGATTTAAAGTTCTGTATTAGATTTAAATTGCCCTTCAGAACTGCTTACTTGGTATGTAAAATGTGGTCTGTGTGAAAGTGTGTGGTGTTTTTTTTTTCTGTTTTGTCTCACACATACACAGAACGGAGCAGGTGGGCCAATGTGTGTGTTCTGTATTTGATGTGTTGTTGCCACATCATAAGACTGTGTGTGAGACCTCTGACCACAACACACTCACTTGGAGTTTGTGATCATTAGATGGTTTTTTTGGAGAGTGTGTCTACCAGCTCTACCTCTGTTTAATGTCCCGTCATGCTCAGTAAATTGACAGGCCTCAACACCCCCTCTCATTCCCCACTCATAGACACACACACAAAAAACTTTAATTACCCAAGAAACACAGACCCACATCAGACAAGCCCAATGCGCGAAACCGAAACTGGGAACAATTCACATAAGTTCTACCTCAGACCTTTTATCTAAAAGCTGTGAACAAATACATTCAAATCTGACATGGCAAAATGATTTTCAGCTATTATTTCCCAGACCAGACCAGTGTTGTTATTGTTAACTAAAACTATAACTATATTATTATAAAATAAAATGAAATATAAATATTGAATAAAAAAAGAAATGTTCTGTTGGCAACTAACTGAAACAGATAGTGTTGGCAAACACTGAAAAAGTTTACTTAGGAATAAGCAAAAATATTTAAAAAAAACCTAATAAAATGGCAAAGGCACAACTAAATTACTAAAAATGAAAACTGGAAATATAAAAATAAAGGATAATTCAAAATATTGATAAGTATTATAATAATATATAAATGGTTATAAAATATCACTGGTCCAGACAAAATAAGCAGACAATTTTCCTTTTCTGCACTGATTTTGCACAATTCTATTAAATAGATTGATTGTAAGACATTTTAAATGTTGCAGAAATAGAATTGCATTCTTATTGGTAGCTAAATTATTTAATGAACATGCAGAGGACAGGAGATGTAGAACTTTGTAAATAATAGGTGTTCCTATACATTTCTAACTCATTATGGAATTCTACACAGCTTTCTTTGGCCTGGTAATATGTTTTATTCTATGTGCTTATATTAATATTATCATTAAAACATTACAGAAACAATTTCCTATGAGTCCAGCTGGGTGAGGAAAGTTCTGCACATGTGAATTCATAGCCCCGTTCACCCATGCTGCCCATATTTAATTACACGGAGTGTGAATATAGAGTACAACTTTCTCATTCTTCATTAACTGCCATGTTTCCAACAATTTCCTGTCTTTTGTTCAACGCTCCACCTTTTTCTTTTGCAGACGGAGAGGAAATTAAGAGCTTTAAAGCTGCTTGTGTGTATCTTTCTCTGACCTACACAACTCCAGCCATCTACCATGAGAATAATAGCAGAGCATCAGATCAGTTCAAGGTAACATGGACAAAGTCATTCACAGCTGCTTTAATGAACAAAAAACTGAGCTGAGAAAAAAAAAGTAATATTGGTGATGAGTTGCCTGTAGCCACAAATGTTGGTTTGAGGTGATGCAGAATTTAATATGTCCTTATGATCCTTCTGTCCAGCTTCAAAGCAGACAACATCTTAACATATGACTGTAGCTTCTGTTATAGAATGAAATACCTTAATCTACGCACTAATTAAAAAAAAAGTGTTCTAAAAACCTAATGCTAATTTTCTTCCGGGGTTTAGGACAACAAACTCAACAGCTTTATAATGAGGCTGTTCAGTCACTTTCAATGGACCTCTATTTTACACTAAGTGACAGACGGACACCAGATGTTAGAAACTTCCATCTATGGACTTGATCATATTGTGCCTATTATTAAAAAGGACATTTTAATATGTTTGAATTGGTTCTTCTTTCGATGCAAGTGGCATCTGGTGTTTAGCAATGGAGCAGGATTGATCTTACATGTTGACTGCATTAAATAATTCAGTTTTTTGTTCTTTGCTTTCAATGAGAAACATTCATGAGAATCTTATGTCAGTGTTGGTATTCGTTTAGTCATATTCTGTGGCACTGTGATTGGAAATTTGATTTAAACTTCTGACGACATCAAGGGTTTGACCAGGGGCGTCATGCACTTATTGTTTAGACATATGACCATGAAAAGACACGACCAAATGCCAATTGACCAATTTTTAAATGACTAACTAAAGAGCAAGATGTGTAAAGGTACCGATTTTTCCAATCAAATTCCCATTGTGTATTGTTATTATCTAACAAATAACATATATATGCGTTCATTTTGTTATATAAAAAGCAACTAGACTACACACAAGCTAAAAGGGTGTAGATACAAGTTTCACTCAGAAATTCCTAGTAAATTTTATAAATAATTACAAAGAAACAGCAATTAACGCATTTAATTAAACATACAATTTTAAAGAATAAAAACAGAAATAGTATTTTTCCTTTAATACATTCTCCATTAATATATATATATTTTTAAACTTCTGAAATATTTTTACAATGTAGGCTACTTTGAAATTTCAATAATAATTAGATTATTTAATTTACCATTTGATGTTGCATTGTTTCCAGGTGAGCAACAAGTGCATTTTTTTGTGTTATTTATTAATAAATAAATATTAAATAATAAACATTTATTTAATTATTAATATTATATCATTTTTTTTATTTAATTATGATTTTTATTAATATAAAATCATTCATTCTAAATTTAATTATTGATTCATTATTCATTCATATAAATTGTATGAATACTTATCAGTTTTCATTTCCTCTCAATTCATATTTAAAAAGCACCTAGTATGTTAAACTAATTTATAGTTCTAGTTCTCATACCATTTACAGTTTGACAATGAACATCCAAAATGGAATTTAAAACCAGGGTGTGCTTCTGTTAGTATATGCTGGTAGTCAGTATCTACACCCCATTCATTCCCAGAGTGCACTGCTTGAACTGACCGAACCCTAACGAGCCTCAACACTGCCATGGGTCTCCAACAGTCATGTTTAATCTTGATTGAGCTCTCTTTGTTTGTTATTTTTTGCAAGGGACTTCCAGGCTTGCCATGGAAACCCGATCTTACGTGGTTTCTGGTCTAATACATAGTCGAATATCACTGAAATAGTCCAGTGCATGATAATTACAGAGGCCGCAAAACAGAGGTCCCTGTGATGTGGACAGCTAGCCAACCTCTAAGTGGTACAGCAGATCTCCCAAATATTAAACCACTACCTTGCTTTTCCATCCTGGGCTATCTGTGAGTAGTGATGGGAAACACAGCAGGGTATCAGTGTGACTTTTGACTCTCGCCTGCTCATGGAGAAGCCAACAAGCCGACCCACACTCTTCCACAATTTAGCTTACCAAACACTCTTCATCTTCACTGATGTGGGGAGAGAGAATGATTAGACTTACAGAAATATAATGGCTGGTTGTATCTGGACCATGTGCCAAGAACGGGGACCAAAACGTACTGTAACCTCTAACAATCATAACCAGAGAAGCACAGCCAACTAGTGGTTGCGTTTGAACTGAATTTAATGCCTGTGCGCGTCCGCAGATGTTGGCTGCAACGCTGTGCTCTGTTGAGGACAAACTGTGACAGGAAAATTAATTTAGAATCTGTTGTGAGAATTTCCAGGCTAATGTTAATAGCTTTGTTG
>NW_015505772.1:664607-669886 GCF_001515645.1 Sinocyclocheilus grahami | reverse complement strand
ATGCTAATTGTCAATCATCTTTGACGATAGTGGTCCTAACAGAACATATGTTCATAGGCAAATGCATTTGTCCAAATATTGACTAGATAACTAAGGAGATCTTACTGTATGTACAATGAATGGCCTATTTACGTTCTTTAATGTCCACCATGATCTACTGTTTAACAAATCTTCTGTCGATGGCGCACTTGAATGATGAAACAAAAGTAAACATCTGTTGCAGTCCGAGCGCTTTAACTGGATTCTACAGTACACTGTGAAGAAACATGTTGTTTTTACTCCTTTTTGGCTGCTTGCACCTGTTTTATTGTAAACGTACCATGCGTAACATGGTATTTTGATCTTAAATATGAAGTTATTAAACATTTTTCCTTCTTTGTGAACTACTTTTACAGCTGTAAACATGCTTAAATTTCCCAGACTTTGAAATATATTTCTGGTCAAAGAAAGGCTTTGAGTTCAAGAAAACACACTTTAATAAAAAGCAATTCCAGTTCATTTTTGGTATATTTAATCAGTTGTGTGTTTCCTGTAAATCAGGCCTATGACTTTGGTGTTGAGCTAGAAGAACAATTTTGATATGTCTCAATTGCTTTTTTCCCCTTCCATCCTAATTCTTAAAAACAGATGAGCGATCTCAATCTCATAAATAAATGATGACGTGTCCTTTTAGTTGACCTGTTTTGAGAGCCAAGTCAACATGCAGTCCAGCAGACGGGGGAGTTATCACGTTTTTAAAATAGTTCTTGACCCAAATCCAGCAGCATTTTAAATTTCATGTTGTTTTTCAGCGGCACGTGGTTCTCTCTAATGCACTTTTGATTGCTCCCACAATACTATCTCAAAATACTCAAATTTGGGTTTTCATAATTGGTAGTTGTCATTACATATTTACATAATTAGTTGTCCATTTATTAAGTGAGTGCAAGCCACTTATTTGCATGTTCACAAATAGACATAAACAGTATAAATGAGTGGTGGGGATTTTGATTTATCTCTATTTATATTTATTTTGATATTTATTTTATCTGACTTTTGAATCAAAGATTCATTCATAACCCTTCACTGATGTTACATTATTACGTCAGTAGGTGGCGACATGTGTATTTTTTATGACTATTAATGCTGCCTTCCTATTTCCCATCTATGAAGTCCTGAGCTTGTTGCATTCAAGTGCTTAATTGTCAGAAGGAATATAGTGTAGGTAGTATCCCATTTGTTGACAACCGTATAACATTCACCGCGCTAGATAGTCAGCTTTCTGGCGATTCTGGAATTAGGAAACTCGTATTTATGATAATTCATAAATACTAATATGATAATTCAGATTGTACTGCTGTGTTCATAAAAACAGTAACTGATGTCATTAAAGTGTAGACTACTAAGATTATAAAAACAGGCTTAGCATCACTGTAGTCAAGCCAAACAAGGATTTTAATTTAAAAAGCGTCCATGTGCAGGATAGAGAAAACTCCCAAGGCTGTCCAACACAAATATTCTTCACTGTCTTTTAAGTTTTCCTGCCGAACAGATACTCTCGCTGATACCCTCCGCATGGCTCACACATCCTTCCTGAAGTTCAGAGGCCAGGTGCTACTGTCGGAAATGGATGAGCTGAATGATTTGGCCTCCTGCATTGACGGAAGCTATAGCAGCAGCATTTCCATCATTCTTGGGGTCCAAGGACAAACGTCTTTATCACCGAGGCACAACAATTTCCATAACAATAAACAGGAAGCAGGTGAGATATCCATTTGCATATTTTCTGGCACTTGACCTCCCCATCTTTCCCTTTTTTGGTCATTTGTCATTTAACTTGCCAAAGCTGAGAGAATGGCTGAGATGGAGGATGACTTTAGCAATGCTGATTGCTTTTTCAGTAGACCTTAAAATCTCATTTATATGCCATAATGGCAAGAATAGGCCCATAAAAGGGGGGAAACAAAGGCCCCCGTGGATATGACCCCTGCGTGTGACCTTGCAAGACCTTGTCGAGTCTGGATCTGCTTCTTACTGAGTTCTGTTTCACTCTTGGACTGATAAGAAACGATTAACGTAGATAAGAAAACAGCAACACAATAAGGGTGAAATTTCAGCGCATGATGCCAAAACTACATACAGTTCATTGCATTATGTGTTCACGATACAAGCATCCACATCCTTGCTGACACACAATCAATCACTCACAAATGCATAATCATGGAACGCCATCAATACACACACTTCTCACACACATACCACTGTACATGCACTCATACAGAATAATACACTAGTCTCAAACTGTAGTGCTTGTTCTCGCGTGATGTTGAATGACTAGGCACAATGCAGAGGAAAGGCCAAGTGTTGTCCAGAGTTTCTTTCTTTCCCACGGTGCTTTTCACAGTCAGGCCACCGCAAGGAAGGAAGCTGACGGTAAGGTTTGTCGCCTTGGCAGAGCCGCGCAGCCATGTTGATCTCCCCAAGCACAGTGCTGGACATAAAATAACTCATAGGAAGTTCTCAGGATCTTTCACTTCCTGTTTTCAAAAAGGCCATTTTGAAGGACAATACAGTAGACTGATTTCAAAGACTTGCTTATGAAAGGCCCACTAATTTAACACAAAGTTTTGTCTTGCAATATTACGATTCGATTATATATATATATATAGAACCTTTCAAATGCAGGTGAGATAACCATTTGCATATGAATTGATTTCTGAAGGTTGTGACAGTAAGAATTGCTGCTGAAAATTACATTACAAAATATATTGAATTAGAAACTGTTCTAATTTAATCTATATTAATACACTGTAACAATATTTGTTACCGTTTTTACAGTTTTTTCTTCAATAAATGCAGCCATGGTGAGCATAAGAGACTGTTCAAAAACAATAAAAAATCTTACCTCCAACTTTTGAATGGTGTATATAATACTTAATAATAAAAATCCAATATTGCTAAAGTTAAACTTAAGCCACATGTGAAAAATCTCTCATCATTCAAACCTCAAACCAAAAATACCATAAAATATGAGGGGATAATCACAGTCATACAGCAGTTAACTACTTCTCCATCAATATTTCTGCACGGGAGTGAGAAACGGATACAAATGAAATCCAAAGTCAATGCACAAATATCCGCAGTGTCGTGTATCTTGGACTGACAGAATCTCCCATAAGTTTATCTTTAAGAGATCTGCAATTTGAAAGCTGATGCTTAATAAAATCTATCAGTATCTGCACAATGGAACAAATATGTTTACATTTTTAAAAACATTTTACAAATCTAATCGACATTGTCTGCATCTATAAAAACACAAGCCTATTAAATCACACTTAACTGCTATTGTTTCTGGATTCAGAAGAGGCTACTTTTCATGCTTTCTGTAGTCTCTGTTATATCTGTCTCCTTCACTTCACTTTAGACCTTGAACATCTTCTCGTGCTTAAAAACACAGCCCAGCCCTAGTTACATCATCTCTCCCAAATTGTAAGCAATAAGAGAGAAAACAACTCCAAAGAAGAGCTCATTGCTTTGAATTTGATTGAATTTGTGCATATTCTTCTCACACACATCCACACAGAACCACAACAATGTGCACAAAACCTGGAAAGCCATCCTCAGAACTGCGTCCAGTTCATGCAGCATTGGATGCTGAGGTGACCGTTATCCGGAGGTGCGCGTTATTATTAAGCCACTGAGGAGATCGTAAGATATTCTGATCCCGTTTGGTGAACGGAATAGTGAATGCTGACCCGCTCACACCTGAGGGCTAGGCTACTATTTGCCGGTGGGAAGCAAGGAGTATCTGCATGAGAATTCTATTTCTTTCCCATTATATTTAGGCTATATGCAAATGCATATACAAAAACATAAGTTACATACACCATCAAACTACACATTGGAAAGGGGTCTTGAATCTGGTTCTTTGTCTTCAAACCACTTCTTCAAGGTAGAGCATGGTGGCACTACAGTCTACAGGAACAAGTCTAGTCTTTTCCTCAGTCCTCCTCTTTTTTTCCTCTCTGCTCCCCCTTTTGTACCGCTCCCCACGTCTCGAATATATTAGCAAGCCAAATTAGGAGAGGCCGGGCCTGATGTGGGTGTCGGATTTCACTCGCGGAGGTGCGGTGTATCCAGATCGTCCAGTTCATGCAGCATTGGATGCTGAGTGGTGGAGATTTTTCAGTGACCCTTTTTGAAGGTTATATTGTTAGTCCTGTAGGTGGCAGCAAACGGTTTTTATGAGTTGGTGAATCATTCAAGTGAATTTTCATTCAAATTCAAGAAAAAGTGCTGTGTTGCTTTGAGACGCACACTTGGCGGAGCAGAAATAAACAAAATAACTGGAAATACTAAAATGTAAGGTACTCAGTATTAACTTAAATATGATTGATTAAAAATGTTCTATTCTATCGAATGAAAGTTCAAAACCTTACAGTTTTGTTGCGCTCTTCGTGGTCCGTCTGTTTGTAGGATTTAATGGACACACGAGCTCTGTCAAAGCATTCTTCATTGCAGTCTTATGGTGGCCGAGAAGTGTAGAACAAATCACAATTCTGAAAACAAAATAACAAATTACAAACGCAAATGCAAGTCAGAAAACACAACGACAAATTCGAAAACAAAATAACAAGTCAGAAAACACAGGAAAAACCAGCCGAAGAACAGCAGAGTCGTGGTAGAAAGTTCGGAGATTGTATTAAAGTAGCTCAGTTTAAATGTATTGTATGAATTGGCCTTACTATGGAATAAAAAATCTGAGGTGTCTATTTAGATTTAGTTAAAAGTGGCTGTAGAACATCAGCTCCAGTGGTGCACATGGATAAGTGTGTATTGTGGGCTTTTTGACGCGATCGACCCCGGGTTCGAATCCGCCTTTTGCCGAACTTTTTTTTCCTCCCTTTTCAAATCTCGGATCACATCGTAAAGGCAATTATTTTCAATAAAAATTAAGGAAATAATCAAAAAGTTGAAAATAAAGGATTGGGTAGGGTTAGGGTAGGTGTAGGGAGGGCTTTATTGTACCAATAAGGTGGCATCCATTTAATAATTTAAATTATAATTTACACTCAATACGTTATTATTGCATACTGTTTTATAATGTACTACAATACTGAAGTGCAGATAATTGCCACTATTTGCAACAAGTAGTATACTTGATAGTAGAAATCCTGCTATTTTAACATAGTGTAACTAGGTATTTGCACTTAGTGTAAATAGCATATTGCTAAAAATACTGCTATTTTCACTTAGTGTAAATAGAATCCATTGCTATTGGTTGATCGCATCAAAAAGTT
>NW_015505772.1:646695-664550 GCF_001515645.1 Sinocyclocheilus grahami | reverse complement strand
TTTTCTGAATTGTTGTTGTGTTTTCTGAATTGTTATTTTGTTTTTAGACTTCCATTTGCGTTTGTAATTTGTTCTTTTGTTTTCAGAATTGTGATTTGTTCTACACTTCTCGGCCACCGTACAGTCTATTATGGCAGACACCTGAACCATGGATTTTAATGGAGCAAAGATCGATGTCCATTAGACATTATTAAAGACTATGGAAATACAGTACTCTTCCATACTTATGAATGGGAGAAACTGCAACACGCAATATGGTGGAATAGTCCCGCCTTCTAAATGAAAGAGCCAGTCGCTGATTGGCAAAGTCATTGCGTTACTGCAATATACGCTTTTTAAACGCTATTTGAGCACAAGAAACAACATTCATGGGGCAGTTCATTTCAGATTTTGTTGATGATTTGAAATATGTAATTTAATTGCGAGTTCAGTAAACAGTTTTTGAGATTTCAGGATTCCCCCATTCATTTAGATAGGACTTGGTCTAGTTTGAGCTGCCCGGAGGCGTTGCAAATATGGCCACCGAGTGAACAGACTTTCCTTGAAAGGGACTTTGACATTATGTTCTAAAGCATCATTGTTGGTCCCACTCAAAAGCCATGCTTTCAGGAGCGCTATTTGCATTGGAAGTAACATCTGTTCATTGGACATTGGCCTGTTAATCATTGTATTTGTTTTGCACATTATGATGATTGGACAATCTGTTGAATGGGTGGAGGTTTGCAACAATCTGTGATCCATATTACTGACAGCACTTGTAATTAAAAACATTTCTTTACAGGGAGCCCTTGCTCGATAGTCAGTGGACTCGTAACGTATTTCATTTGACATTTATAAGCATGTTTCCTGCACAACACTATTTGTAAATATTGTAAAAGTACAGTTATGAGCTTTGTCAATTAGATTCATATTTGTTCAGTAGTTGTTTTTAGGGGCAACATTGCAGACAGACACATAATTTAGTGATATCTGATTCCCTTCTCTTGAAAGTTATAGGCTAACATTGACTAAAAAAAGCAAAGTACATCTCCACATATATTCAAGAACCCGATCTAGTCTGTTGCTCTAATATCCTAATATAATAATTTATCAGTACCAAATGAAGTACAGAAGTGATCTTGGCTGCTCTGGAACCTCTTTTCCTGTGTCAGATCATAGCTGATGTCAGAAGCGCAGGGCACATGTGCGGCCTCAGCATGAGACGCACGTTATAAGGCAGTAAAAGAAAGACTTACCCAGTGAGGGGGAGTCTGTTCATACTGTTGCCCATCAACACTTGGAAAGTGATCAGAGGCAACACATGGGGGAAGAGGAGCTATTTGATTTAATTAGAATAAGCCAAGAGAATAGGGTGTGTGTCTCAGTAGGAGGGGGATTTGAAACCACTCTCCCACACATTGCTTGAGGATCATTACTGCAGCTTATGTACTTTGTATTTCATTGAATGATTGCTATTTAATATGAATGTGCATTCGCCACACTGAAACTCTAAGATTAGAAGTAAGTTCTGATCTCTTTGTTGGTCCAGGGGAAACCACGATTAATCTGTTTCCTGCAAACACCGCAGTTGGAAAGGAGAAAAATAGCCCTTTTGCTGAGTGATTTCCCTGTCTAGATGTGAGATCTCAGGGGTGTATATCCATTTCTCTTTCCTTATGCTCTTAATTGAAGCCTTATAATCATTGCAGAATTGTTCTTTGGAGGAAACAGATTGCGTGCAATTCCGTGCACTTGCCATATCTAACCAGAAAAAACATTTATTTTCTGAAGTTATGCTTGGCTGTGCCACAGGCCGATTCTTACTCCTCTCTGCTTTGAATGGATGACAGATATTCAACCCAGGCTTGTTGGAAATACATGCTTCTACCTATAATTGTGCAACTCCAAAAATTTACCTTTACAATACAATTCACTGTAGTTTTCAACTTAAATGAACACTACAATGGCAACAACTTAAAAAAAAAACTTTTTACTCAAATTTTGATTTTGGGGCAGATAATTGATAAATAAAGACACAGTTCCTTGCACAATATTCAAAACACTTTTACACTGAAAAAATAGTTAAGGCTGTATTTTGAAACACTTTTCATTCAGAAATAATTGCAAGTAAATAGCTATAAAGAAATGGTAAGTAACTCATTGAATTAAACATGAAATTTCATAAAAAACGTTAAAAATTGAATTTTCCTGTAAAATGTACTCCAGTGATCTTTGTTTTGCAAAATATTTTTTGCAGTGTATTTTAGCACATGGTTTGTAAACTAATACATTTTGATGTTTGCATCACATAAGCAGCTCCATTTGTTTGGCTTTTCTGATCTAGTAAACTTGCTTGGTAGCTCGCCTAGTAAAGCACTGAGATGTGGAAGACTCTGTAAAAGTTCAAAGACTAAATTGCATATGCTTTCAGTTAGGCTTAGGGTAGGGTTCAGTGTAGGTGGTACATTATTTTCAAATATGATAAAGCATTAACCTTTTATCATCATTCTCTGGACATTTCATTTTTAAACTGCCACAGTATACGGATAATCACCCACTTAAAAACGAATGTAGCCAGATTCACAGATTCATCTGTTTTGGATAAAACTGCACACGCTTTTAATGCCACTCACTGAACAATGCTCTTGAAGTGTTGTGAAATGTGCAACTTAACGGTTTTTGGTATTTTCGCCTAAATTTAACATACTCAAATTCAAATGTTTACCCTGCACACATACAATGGAGGAAATGAAAAAAAAATGGTTTCATTGTAAAGAAAACCCTTTGAACTACAAAATATGAGTGTAATTCTTTATAAATAACATTATATACTTTTCAAATATTACTATAAACACAAAAAAACATAGGTGCTTTTGGAGATTTAAAAGTAATAATTTTTTTGAAAATCTGTAATTCAGGTTCTATTAGGCTCAACTCTCTGCAATTTACTTTGTTTGATGCCACTAGATGCCAAAAAAGTACCAGAAAAAAAGAATCTTTCAAATAACAGCTTCTAAACAGGAGTTACTACATTATTTGTGAAGCGAGTGAAAATGTCTATTTCTGCATCGAAATGTGTCATGGTGAGTTTCCTTTGCAAAAACAGGCTTTATAAAACACATTAACCCCACAATCCTATATTATTCTGTGCCATAAGCACTTTAATTGATTATTAATTGAATTATGTTTCATTTTTATGTTTTTCTAAGTAGTAATATACAACATGGCACAAGCTAATTGGACCAAATGTCACATATTGTGTTATTCTACAATCAGTTGAATTATTTCAGGATGCACAAGATTGTCTACATTATAATATATATCTGGTCTATCACAATCTAAAATAGAATCCATATCCTCCAGCTTTATATCATTCCATTTATGTGCATTCTGTATTGTGATACTGATTCACAGCATCTCTCACCTTATCAGTTGACTCACTCCTGTATCCTGAGCATCTCTCCATGACAACACTGTATCATCCGCTCCAGAGCGGAGCTGATTTGCTATTCGGCAGCTAGCTGTAACATTCAGAGCGTCAAACAAACACATTTCAGTTCATCCACACACCACTGTAACAATACATGTATATTTACTGTATATTCACTGAAATCATTAATAAACTATACTGTTCTGTCAATAAACAGTGTATCATAATGCTAGCTGTGCTATCAAGTTTCCAAACAACCATTCTAATATAAAACACGCAAACAAAGCTCATATAGCCTTACCAGACGCGCGTTCATTCCACTCCATGGCGCTGCGGAATGTTCTTCACCATACAGTATATAACTTGTAATGTGATTATCATAGATTGATATATTGCAAGCTGCGTTTGCAGTATCCATTCCGTGAGCTTCGTAAAAATTATTCGCAATGATTAGGCGGGAATTCGTGTGTGGGACGAATACATTTCTAAGCTTAATTTGACAGCTTTATGAATATAAAAACCAAAAGGAATGGTATTCTTTGTAAAGAAGACACTCCTACATGTATATTTACTGTATATTCACTGAAATCATTAATAAACTATACTGTTCTGTCAATAAACAGTGTATCATAATGCTAGCTGTGCTATCAAGTTTCCAAACAACCATTCTAATATAAAACACGCAAACAAAGCTCATATAGCCTTACCAGACGCGCGTTCATTCCACTCCATGGCGCTGCGGAATGTTCTTCACCATACAGTATATAACTTGTAATGTGATTATCATAGATTGATATATTGCGAGCCGCGTTTGCAGTATCCATTCCGTGAGTGAATCTCGCCTTCAAAACATTAAAAAAAACTACAGAGCCCAAAGAACCCCGAGAGGAACAGACCCGGATGCAAGACCCCCCCTCTCCCCCTCGAGTGACGCAGAGGTGTCAAATTTCATGGCTCTGAAATGGCCGCCGAGCTGACAGACATGTAATCTGACCAATTGCAGTCCACAAGCGACCACAGAGCTCTAGAACACCAGACGCGCTGGCTGTGCGCGCTTCTGATATGAAGAGAGCCTGTTTCCAGACGAGCGTCTTTTTCTGAACCTGGACAAAACGCTATATATCTCACCAATGGAAGCACGCAGAAACGTGGAAATTGTCTTGTTTGAAAGAAGAGATCCTAATCTAAAAGATAATATAGAGTATATAGATATTTGTGGCTGTTTTCGGCTGACTGAAGCAGTGCTACGAGTATAAATGTAAATTCGCTCAGAGGTGACCAAATTTAACATTGAGATTCTATCGAAGATAATTCGATCTGTGATTGTCACACGGGGCTGATACCATATAAGGAAGGCTATGTAAATGAAGCATAAAAATTTTTTAAGCGATTTGGACCCGTATCCGGGTCTGCAGAGTTTATTAAGCACTGTGATATAATTTTGCATAATTTTCGCCAGAGGCATGTAATTCCAATGAGCCTGGATTGCAGATATTATTGGTATTCTTTGTAAAGAAGACACTCCAAGCTTTCAAATGAACCCATATATATATATGGGCTGATACCATATAAGGAAGGCTATGTAAATGAAGCATAAACATTTTTTAAGCGATTTGGACCCGTATCCGGGTCTGCAGAGTTTATTAAGCACTGTGATATAATTTTGCATAATTTTCGCCAGAGGCATGTAATTCCAATGAGCCTGGATTGCAGATATTATAAAAAAAAAAGATTAACATGCAATTCAAACTTCTCTTACACTCCAAGATAGGTAACAAAATCTCTAAGTACACTTTGTGTCTGCAAAATGTTCTGTTTTTAGCTTACCTAACCGTCTCTATTGTTAGATTTTGGAAACGGCTCACTGGCCCTTTGGTTACAGCCAAACCATTATATCTAAGTGCTCCAGATTGCGGCTTTTCTCCTGGGAAAGGATTCTTTTTTCCATCTATGAAGCTTGTTTTTGCTAAGTCATTTGACCAGGTGGCGATTCACTCCTCTTGAGTGAGGTTACCATAGACCCTTTCAACGTACAGTAAGTGTATACTGAAATGCTACATATCATCTTTGTGTTTTGGTTTATATGTGTGTGTTTTATATTAAACACTAATTAAGCTTAACTTAATACGCCAAACCAGGCTAGTGAGATGTATACAGATCACTACAGAAGACTGGTATACAGAAAGATTCTGAGTGCTTCACTCTACTTTCACCTAAGCTGCTCATTCACTCAGTAATAATATTACTGAATCATTGAGCGCTACATTGAGAATGCTCCAAATGGAGTGTTCAGTGCTTGGTCTGTGTCTAAAAGCTCTTGACGGCATATTTATTCAGAGTAGTGAACTTCAGCGTGGTGGCACTGTGGCTTTGTGCCGTATTTTACTTCTCGTGGCCAGTAATGGTAGCCATTCTCAAGCATCAGCACTGTCAAATGGACTGGAAACATGCCTGCTTGTAGATAAGGTCAGAGTTTGGACAAGTTAGTGTAAAATTCTACTGAGGCACAGTTCCTTTTCCTTAATAGAAAGGTACCACAGCCGATGGTGGGTTGCTTTGGGCGTAGGCCTCTCTGTAATTCTAATTTAGACAAGCATCTGTTTTATACATTTTAGCATTAACTAGCACATTAACATCCTAGAAGTAAAAACATTTTGGTAGTTTGTATTGGTCACAACATTTCTCATCAAATTGACACGTCATTAAATCTTGTATTAAAATATTCCACCCAAACACAGAATATTTATTCTTTAGAATCTTAGAATCTGAAGCAGTTGTCAGAGACTTCAGTGTTTTATCTCAAGCGGTCTTAATACCCAGTTTAGTGTGTATGGTGGCACAGTGTGCTGTAACCTTGGAGACATGGGAACCTGAGATGTGGCATCTCAGTGTTCAACATTTGTTAAACAGTGCGTCACTGCTTATTAATAATTCAGAGATCTTGTCTCTCTCACCCACTCTCTTTTCCGGTTACATCTCATTCCCCGAGAAAGAGCACGCTGTATACCCGACCCCGATCATAACAGGGAGACCGCAGGTTGTTTAGTTTATTCAATGCAGCTTTCTCTTTCTTAGAGCAGCACACAGTGTGCTTGGAAGGTAATCTTATTTTTATCTGTTAATGTAATTTTGTATACATAATAAATTAAATAATATAATATTTGATGTAGTTGATATATATGATTAATAATTTATCTTGTATATATTTTTATATTTATTTATAAAAAAACCCCACTGAAAACTGAGTAAAAAAAACCCTGCATAGCTTTCACCAACTTATGAGGGAATCTGTGTGTTTGGGGTGTCTACTATGAGAAATGTCTAACCTGAACTTGTGGGGTCACTGCTTTAGTCCAAACCTTGTTATTTCTGGACTTACCTCTGATTGGAATAGGACATTTGGAAACATTTCTACCTTGCTTTTTTTTGCCACAGTGACAAACTCCATATTTCCAGTTACTTTCTTAGGAAACCTCATATCCTATTAAACCTGTGCCACAGAGAGATCATAAAAACCAAACTAGCGTGTGCCTGTGTGGAGAGAAATGTCCGGAAAGCTATATTACTCCATTTCCTTAGGATTACATCATTGTTGTCCAAACTGGAGGTCAGACTTTTCATTCACTCACCTGATGATGGAGGTTGTTTTTACTCGTGAGATATTTCCTCATCCCATGTTAGCTGGGGGTTTTATCTTTTTCCTATGTAGTGCACTGGGGCTGGTAAACCTCCCGTGAACCAGTGGCAAATTCTCTAGAAGATATTTAGAGTTGGCATCGGCTTCAACCTTGGACTCACTCTTGATGTCTTAAGCTGTTTTGTTTAAGTGCACCGAGGGTCTTTACATGCTGAAGAAATTAATAGTAATTGCCCTCAGAAGTGTAATCTCGGTCTTTATTCAAATGCGGTACAGATGACAGCTAAAAAGCGTGTGTTGGCTACCATGAGCTTAAAGAGTGAGTCACTGGTAAAGCACGCTGATAAGGGTTTTTTATAGGACCTCATAGCTTTAGGGTTTTACAAATGTACTATATGAATGGCTATCTTTGTAGAGAATTGAGCTTTACAAGTCTAGTGTAAAGGCACACATATAGTCTCAGTAAGTGGTTTTCAACTGGATTTGCTTCAGGATTTTACATTGAACATTTTAATATTTGAAGCTTTTAAGGATTTGTTATGTATAAAACTTAATTAAAATCTGTTTTTAAATTACAAAATGTAGAATATCTAACAAGCTCCCAAAAATCATTGAAATTTGGACTTTGTGGCAGTATTATAAAACATTAACATTTGTACAATGCCAACACAAATACTTCTTGCATTTTTTTCTTTAATGGATGCTCAGTGAATTGGTTTTAGGTTCAGACAAATGATCCAACTGAAATGATCCGTCTTTGCTCATCTGTCACCTGCTTCTTCAGATTTAGCATAGCTCAACTGTCATAAAAACCAACTAAGCCAGTCTCATATCAGTCAGGAACTTTTACTAAGACCCGCCTGCCACCTTCACCGTTAAACCAACCAACTCCAGCCTCTTGACGACAGCTGGATGGCTAAAAGCAGAAAGCCCAAGGAGGTCTGGCACTGTGGTTGTCTAAATACTGAAAACTGAGCGGGAGTGGATTCCATACCAGTTTTGTCGGAAAACTGTGGCAACTGCTCATCCGTATTCAGTCATTTCAGACCCATCGTAAGCATGGGTTTTGGTGAAAGATTTTCTAATTCGTCCCTCAAATAGAGCCAAGTTTCTTAAACTGATATATCCTACTCTGTGATGGTTTCTGTCTCATTTTCATAGTTAATCATGAATGCAATCTCTTACCATTTTAATGTTTCTAAAAAAATAATAAGGCTATCAGCAGTTTGAATGTTATGAGGAAGATTCTCAAATCCTCTGTGGTTCGACATGACGCTGAGTTTGCCTCTGTGCCTATGCAGAAATGCTGTGTGGTGAATAAGACTGCCGGCCCCCCACAGGTTTTCCTCAGACGCCTCTGTCAATCACTCAGTCTGGCCTCTGTTTATTCTGTGCGATCATGATGGAGAAACTGTCTGCTCCTCCAGCCCCCTCGACAACCTCTTTATGCTATGTATTTTAATAAGCCGTTAAATATAGGAATGAGACACATTGTGTGGCAATGCATCGTGGGCCTCCATGACCTCAGAATCTGTTTAAATTGGCTCAAAGTGGCCCCCAAGTGCCCCACAATCTCTGCTGCTTTCATTAGACTCAACATTGGGCTGACCACACTTCACAAAAACACCTATAGGGGGTCTCCTGATCCTAGAACTGCAGGTTTGTGGTTTTAACCCCAGATAGAACTGATTTTTTTGGCTCCTTAATGATCACTTACCTATTTCAAATCAGTTTCGACACAATCTGTGACTCTAATGATTTGTGTTTCAGATCACTCATGCAGTACTGATGATTATTGTGGTCTTTGTCCTGGATGTCCTTGGACATAGGATTTGTGTGTTAGTGTGACCCTTTACACATGACAGGCTAAGAACGTATAACATGTTAATGAAGGTCTTAGATAGTTGATTAGGACAGACAGCATGGAGCCCTGCCGGTCAACTGTGTTTGTGGGGTTAATTATTTGTAAATGCCAACCATTAGAGGCACCAAACCACTCAGAAGTGTCCATACACACAAAAAAATATTGGTTTAGGCTTTATACTTATGTCTGTGTAGTGTTATCATTTGCGATAAAAGTATTATTTTTTTTAATTGTTTGGTCTTCTACCTCTTTCACAAACCTGTTGACTCATTGTGGCCACTAGAGGGAGCCTGGTTGAACAGCTTTGCAATGAATGAAAACAATCATATGGTTTCATCTGGAGGGCTTCTTCTTTGTTAAAAAAATTACACTGAAGTCCAGATTCAATATTTATATTCTTCCTTCAGTGAGTTATGTGTGTCTCACTGGAGAACTCTTAAACAGAACTGACAAGGAAAAATTGCATTTGTAATCCACTTATGTATAGAGACCACAACGGCCCACAGTGATGATCTGCCATCATTATGCATTGAGATTTGGATAATACAGACTTTACCAACAGCAACTCTAGTCAGTGCAAGTGCAAAGACTCCTGAGGTTTGTTGCGATTCCAGCCAAAGTAGTATAATTTCCTAATTGTGCTAGTGCACTTCTTCAGTGGCGTATAAAATATCATCCCAAGTCTGACCATCTGTAGCAGATTGCTTCACAGAGGATTCAGCCTTCACACATATGACAAGAGGAGAGATGCTTTCCAAACACATGCTCCAAACTCCTGTCTGGCCTTTTTGTCTGAATAATATAATTCTCTCTGCTCAGAATTAGTGGCTAGGTTTTACTCTTTAAAATGGTTTTAATAAAGACTAAAGATTTCTTAACAATCAACTGCTTTAATGTTTTTTGGGTGGTTTTGGTTTGAATTGACTGTAATATCATATTAAGTATATTTCTGAGAAGTACATAAAGCCCATTTCTGAGAAGTACTTAAAAAGTAGACTAAAAGTATACCTTCCTATTTTTAGTTTAAAAGAAGTAAACTAATTGCACACTTGAATAAACTTCTTTTTCGTAAGGGATGTCAACATCCTAACTAAACGTTTGTGTTGGGATTGTAGTGTCAAGGAAGAAGGCCTTATCCTGCCACCTGGGGCCCACTCTTCCAAATATGAATGATTCTGTGCCACATGCCATTACTGTTGGTACCAAAGTCTCTTTAAGCCATATTTGTAACGTTGCGGGCAGCTATTTGCAGTCATTCGAGTACAGCTGTTTATAATGACATTATTGGTTTATTATTATGTTCCAATAATAGTTTATTCTTTCAAAATAGGAATAAAAGGTCATATGCGTTCAAGACTAAATAAAGTTACGTTTTCTTTCCTTTTTATGCGTACAAGTGGCTTATCTCTGCTATAATTTCTCTGATGGTACGCACTCAATCGGAATATGACTGGAAAGAAAATATATTTTCCATTAGGAAGCAAATGACGATTAATTGCTCTTTTATGTAAAAACGATTCACAAAAGATGTCTATATTATTATAGGATAATCTTTTGATGTTTTATACACTACATAATTAAAGCAGTTAGGACTATCGGAAAGTATCACAGATAAGGCACATTAGAATAATGGGAAATATATGCATGTGGAGTGTGTTTTGAAAAGGTGTAGTGCGTGAATAAGAGCCTATACAACATGTGAAAGCCGCTTACTTTTTACTGCCCTGACTGGGGGAAGCCTCTCCTTTCTGAAGCAAATAATGTCAACGTGTCTCTTGAAGGAGGTGATGGGAAATTTGCCCTGACCACCAAAGACAGTATCATCTACCTCATCTATGTCGACCAGACTCTGGATCGAGAAGAGAGGGATTCTTATGAGCTTCGTGTCATGGCTACTGATTCTGGAACCCCGCCGCTTCGTGCAGAGTCCTCGTTCACAATTCATGTCACCGATGTCAATGACAATCCACCTCTCTTTGACCAACAGGCTTACAAGCAGACCATACCAGAAGTGGTCTACCCAGGTAGCTTTGTGCTGCAAGTGACCGCCAGGGACAAAGACCAAGGTCCCAATGGTGATGTCCGCTACAGCATCCTACCAGACAAGAAGACTCTCGCCAGTTGGTTCACCATTGACCCCATCACAGGTATCATAACCACTGCAACCAAGCTGGATTATGAGACGGACCCAAAGCCAAGTATCAAAGTAGTGGCCACTGATGGAGGAAGACTGCCGTTATCCTCCACTGCTCTGGTAGAAATAGACCTCCAGGATAGTAACGATAATGAGCCAGTGTTTGAAAGCAGCTTCTACAATGTTTCAATCAAGGAGAACATGTCAGCAGGGACCTGCTTCCTTGAGGTAGGAATCATTATGTTTTCCTTTTGTTTGTGTTTCTGTGATTATTTCTCTGATAATTCATGGCCATGATTTTTTTCAGTTTTGCTTCAATGATTGGTCAAAAAAATGGAAAATCAAGATTTGTACTCAGTGTTACCTTTGGTTATAGCAGAAGGAACTATTTTACATATCATTCAATATGTCTTGAAACATAATTTAGAAGTATTGCATATATTTGTTTTGGGTCTTTTATCTTGCTTGAAAGATTCATGATTGTGGAGCATTGAAAATGTGTAATTTCACTCACTAAGACAATTTGTAATTATGACACACGATTAGCAGATGTTATCCTCTCATGGAGACTTGCAGAAAGAGTTGCTTGGCAGACGGTAAAATTGTTGTTCTTTTGAAATGTTGGTTTAAGTCTGTTGCCATGATAATTGTTGCGACCATGTGGCAACTGGGCCAACTGTGTTCTCAAGCTGTTGTTACCCTGTGGAAAAGAAATGAAAATTAGGGCATGTGTTCTTTTTTCCTCCATTTTTTCCTCAATAATAAGCAATTCTAGACTTCAAAGGACCTCCGTAATGTCCGTTTCCAACAGAAGCATCTGTTGAAAAATACCCTCCAGAACAAACCTTGTTAGATAAATACTGGAATTCCACATTGTTGCTGGTTCATTTAACGTATATTTGGAAAGAGTCGCTGGTCAGTGTTTGATGGAATTTGGTATGTGGGTTCACAGTATGGAGAAGAAGTAGGAGAGAGAGTGAAAAAGACAATGAGACAAAGAAACAACAAGAGAGAAATAAGCTTTGCCACACACATAGAGGGATGTATAAAGTCAGGAATAAAAAGGAAGACCATACAGTGAATCTTGGAAACAAAGGGAAATTAGAAAGAATTCTAAGAAACCAGAAGATGTGAAAGTTTAGCAGAGAGCCATTTAATTAGGGCACACAGCAGCACAGTTGGTTTTTCAGTACCCTTGCAGTAACTTTCATTCCAGCATATTTCCTTTTGGTATTTTTTGGTATTTTGGCATGTGTACCACCAATGGTTACTGGTTCTGATCCACTAAGTGACAGGACTTGGCTTGTCTTAGTATTTCTGCCTTAGACATAGTAGACTTTCAGTTAATTACTGAAATACTATTTGTCCCATTAACGTTTTCATACAACTAGAAACTTTGGAGTGGGCAATAATTTATTATAAAACTGAGCACTCGCCCATCTTGTCCCGCGCCGCACTCTGTTTCGTCGGGTCTCGCGGGAGCAAGTCTCTAATCCACTGGCACTTGTCTCGACAGTGCGTGTGCTACATCCTTTTTACAATCTCTAGATTATAAAACACTGCATTCTGTCAGCAATGTAATGCGGCAGTAACGTATAGAGACTTCGGCTTGTAACTATACTCTAATTACTATTTTGAAAATATAACACGTTAAATTACTCCGTTACTAAAAAAGTAATCCAATTACAGTAATGCGTAACTGCCCAACACTGGTCGTGAATGAGAGATTGGATTGATGAATGTATATTTTCTATATATTCTATATATAGTTTAAATTTCAACCACTATTCCCCACAATGTTAACACAAACACTCCAAAAACATGCCTGTTTAACTAAGCTTATCTATAGAATAGAATGGTGTATTATTTACACACTGCTGAAAGAGAAAACTGCCTTTTATTTATATTTCCGTTTTCTTTCTTCTCCCACGAGTAATTTCTCATGGAAGCAGTCTGCTCTAGTTTTCTGTTCATTGTTCTGGCCATCCGACAGATTTCGTGAGTAGGGCGTGCAAACCAAACCCTGTTCGGGACAGTCCCTATTATAGCATGTTGGGATAAGAATGACCCTTCTGTATGTATTGGACTGAGGTCTCTCCACCCAATGCACTCAAGTATCGACCTTTGGGCTTTTCCATTAGAACTATTACACTTGCACTTTTACACTGATCTCAGAACAGATTTTGTTTCCATCGAAGTGTAAGAAACCGATTCCAAGCCAGTGTACATTGTCCACCCATTACTAAAACCAGAGGTCAGTTCCCTCGTGTTCACATCTGATAATAAGTCTCTCACTTTGCGGTCTGATGCATTTAAAGTGTCTCTTATAGGTGGTCTGGAACATATAAGTTTAATTCAGAACAAATGGGAGAGAAATGGACTTACACCCACTCAGGACAAAATATAGACAAACAAATCACCCAGTGTCATCCAGAGCATATCACTCTTTCAGTCTGTGCCTTGATTACTTTCACATTTGAGAGAATCTATAGTGTTTACATTCTCTTCTCGGAGGAAAAAATATATTTTCCTGAGTCGTGCCTTGGCAGTTTAGGATTAGGTTGAACTGGACAGCTCTTCAGTGCCTAAAACAATTAATTTGTATCATATGGATTTATTGTGTGCTACGTATTTCTTTTTGGCAGGGTAGAGAGTTTATGTTCACAGATGCAGCTAGTGTTACATTCTCCACATTAAACTGCAGAAAACACTTTTCTTCACCTGTCGGACCAATTGTATGCACCGTTGTGTTAAATGGGATTTTTGTCCTATAGACTAATCATGTTTAATAAACTGGACCTTGGAGAACATCTGGACTGATGCTTGTAGAGGAAGCTACCTGGGGAACAACTTCCTGTAACACAAGACCAGCCCCCTGGTGGGGTCACGTTAAAAAGTGCCCCACCGGAAATGAAAAATCCAGACTGCGACTACCTACACATAGTCTGTGCCATTCGCCAATAGAGCACACAAACCTTTTTTGTTGTCTGTAAATGGTGATAAATATCTATGTGAGTTGTTCAAGTGTTCGACAAAACCTCCTTAATATTAATTTTTTATGCCCAATAAACCCCTTTCTATTAAAGCAAAACAATTAGTTAAGTCACTAAACAAACACATCACCAGTTTTATAAATGTTCTTAATCTCAAATACGAGTTGAAATCTCGGTCCTGTGGACGTGGGGTGCCAGTATGCCTCATTTGTTTGAATTCTCACCCCATATGGTGTGAGGCATCAGCCTTTTCTTCATTTCCTCTACTCAGTTTTTCCAGAATTGCATTGTATTATCCAGTTTGGTTCCCTTCACCCTCTTGTAGTGAAATGCTTACATTATCCTTGAAATGCTTACACTATCCATTTTTTTGTATCGGTTGATATTACATATTTAAGTGTGCATCCTCATTTCTCCCATTTTATATATTTAGATTACCTTATTTGCTGTCATCTACAGAATTAAAATGAATAATTTAATAATTAAATGTAGGCATAATCTTTAACAAATTAAAAAATTAATATCCATTTTTCATACTTTATTACATTTATGCATTTCTTCACTACATTTACCAGGTGCTTTTATCCAAACTGACGGAAAAACGGAGCAATTCGTCAAGAGCCAACAATATTCGCAATATGCAATGCTAGGTTTATTAGATAACTAGATTAAGAAGCAAGCTAAAGATAAGAAAAATAAGAACATTAATTTATTAATTTACTTATTTTGGGTGTGTGTGCATGTTGCATAAGTGCATATTCCATTTTAAACCAACTTTTAGTGTTTAATTTTTCATTAATCTAAACAAAATGGTGAAGAGTTTAGAGGTCATTTCTCAAAAAAAAAATTTTAAATAAGTATTCCAGAGAGCCCTTGACTCCTGATTTCCAATCTTCTCATGCCTCTATCATTCCTTTATTTTAAATTCAGTTTGATTTGATTTCTCTCTATATTTTTTTACACATATTTTTTTGCATTTCCTAACTTATTTTGGGTGTGTGTGCATGTTGCATAAGTGCATATTCCATTTTAAACCAACTTTTAGTGTTTAATTTTTCATTAATCTAAACAAAATGGTGAAGAGTTTAGAGGTCATTTCTCAAAAAATTTTTTTAAAATAAGTATTCCAGAGAGCCCTTGACTCCTGATTTCCAATCTTCTCATGCCTCTATCATTCCTTTATTTTAAATTCAGTTTGATTTGATTTCTCTCTATATTTTTTTACACATATTTTTTTGCATTTCCTACTACTCTTGTGGCTGTTCGACCTTCGCTCATTTGCGAGCATGATCTACACTGCTGTTGTCTCAGGGTAAAGCAGAGCAGCTGTGGCTGTATCTGGTAACATAGTGTTGAGACTGGCAAGCTCAAAGGTTTCAGGGGCAGTGGTGCTGTTTAAGATCAGCTAATTGAATTTCATGATGTGTTGAGATGACTATTACCATGTATGAATCCTTAGGGTCCAGAATGTTGCTGTTGAAAAGTTGCTTCACGGGACAGCAGGTGGTTGATGGCTTTAGAGGTGATGATTCCTTTGTGCGGTGAGATCAGCATTTCGGATCATTTGACCAGAGTGTCATATTTGATATAATAAGAGATAAAGATGAAAAACAGCGATGGCCAATCATGATTGTAGGTAAGCAGAAGCCATCTGAACTTTTGCTGGAGATGGTTATATGCGATCCGGAATATTCTCATGAGATATTACATTATAATCGAGAAATCCAGCTTCAGTCAAGACATAAAGCAGTCGCCCGAGAGAACAAACAAACACAGCAATAACAGTATACACAAGTTTGTTTAGCATCTCAACAATGTAAATCTGCAAACACTTGTATTTTTCCATTGCTCATTTGTCTCCTCAGTATTACAATAGTTCCTGTGACAAAATCTGAAATGTAGACAACCGCAATTTTCCACTGTTGTGTCTTGGTTTTGTTATGTCTCACATGTATAATTCTTTGTGGTCAAAAGGAGATTTCAGAGCAGCAATCCTCAAAGCGTCAGAGGCCTAGAGGATATCAGATGAGGCGAATGATGATAATTCGCCAAGTAAGAATAATTAAATACCATTTAAAACTTTAATATAAGCAAACTTTAATCCTAATGATGTTTCTCAGCTTAGTAGGTATAACTCTGTGGACATGGTTTAGCATGGAAGAAAACAGTTTTGCCTGCTTTACAATGATAAATCACCCAAAAATGATGTCACATGGACTATTTTAACAATGTCCTTACTACCTTTCTGGGCCTTGAACATGGTAGTTGCATTGCTGTCTATGCAGGGTCAGAAAGCTCTCAGATTTCATCAAAAATATCTTCATTTGTGTTCCGAAGACGAACAAAGGTCTTAGGGGTTTGGAACATAGAATTTTCATTTTTGGGTGAACTTTCCCATAACTTAATATTATCCATTCATTGTTTATAGGCAAAAAGAAGAGAAACGTCCAGATTTGCTTTAAACTTTGCATGAGTTTTTTTCCCTCAGCTCCTACTCTCATGAAACAGTGCTCAAACAACATATTATTTTGCATTTAACTGCAAATATATTCTAGTAAATGTCTAGTTTTTTTTGCTATACTGTCATTTTTTTATTTGACTGTCATTTGCAGTGGTTCCATGGGCTGTGTAGTTCATTGCTTAATAAAAGATGTTAAGTACACATTACAAAGTACAAAGGTCTTGTACCTTTTGAGATCTGCAAAAATTTTAAGAATCCCTATGGAGAAAATAAACAAGAAAAACTCTTGAAAACAAGGCCACTGAAAAATTCAATTATATTGGGCTCACCATGCAGCTGCGATTAAGAATTAACTTACATTCTTCTGCGGAGCACAAAAGATGACATTTTGAATAAATTATGGAAGAATCTTCACTTCTGGGTGAACTGTCCCTTTAAGCATTTCTTCAACAAACACCCCTCAATCTCTTTCCCTCCTGCTAGCTGCTGTAATTCAAATCTGCTTAGCTAGTTTAGATCTCAGTGCTGCATGGAGGAAAAATGCATCCAGTCAAAGAGCCTAATGAGGCTCGAATAAAAGCGATTAGAGTTTAGTGAAAAGGAAATTAGGAGAGGCGACTACAGATGGGTAATTGCTCACAATCTGCCTTTATTTCAGTTTACCCCTGGAATGCAGTACTCTTGCTGCTTAGCGGATATGAGAGCGCTCCGTGATTGCAGTAGAACTTGAGCGGATCATCTGGCTCAGCCTGCTCCACCTGCAAGCGGTGATCATTGACTTCTAATAAAGAGCCCTGCACCCCTCATAATGAGGTGGAGATGTTTCTTTCGCTCCGTTTCTTCTAAAGATTGGGTAGATTGGCCAGCGCTGATCAAACACTCTCTCTCTCTCTATATATATATATATATATATATATAATTTTTAAATATAAATTATTTCAAAATATGTATTTATTTTAGTGCTGTCAAATGATTAATTGCGCATCCAAAATAAAAGTTTTGGTTTACATATTATATGTGTGTGTACTGTGCACATTTATTATGGATATATAAATACACACACATACAGCATATATTTCAAAAATATTTACATGCATTTATAGGTATATATTTATATTCATATAATTTATATTATATATAAATCTATTTAAAATATAAACATAACATATTTTTCTTAAATATATACATGCATGTGTGTGTATTTATATATAAATAATAAATATACGCAGTGCACACCCATATATTATGTAAACAATTTTTTTTATTTTGGATGCAATTAATAGCGATTAATCGTTTGACAGCACTAATTTATTTCAAGTTTTTTTTTTTTTTTTTTTTTTTTTTAAAATCTTTAAAA